>NW_026571515.1:8837816-8851770 GCF_026225935.1 Boleophthalmus pectinirostris | reverse complement strand
AAGAAAGCTGTCAAAAATATTTGTGCGCATAAAATAGAAATCCATGCGTATTTGGTAAATCCGTGCATATTTGGCTGTAGTTGCGCATAAAATAAATATTTGTAAACTCTCAAATGAGTCCAGTCGTACATAAAATATATTGTGTGTATTTTATCCATCAGAATACGAATTGAAAAATTACGACGTCATGAATTACAGTCACGAAATGAAAATTTACGATTACACTTTCATCAGTACGAATACGAATTCATGACGTTGTAATTTTTTCAATTCGTATTCTGATGGATAAAATACACACAATATATTTTATGTCTGACTGGACTCATTTGAGAGTTTACAAATATTTATTTTATGCGCAACTACAGCCAAATATGCACGGATTTCCCAAATACGCACGGATTTCTATTTTATGCGCACGAATATTTTTGACAGCTTTCTTACTCCATACCCTACTCCTCAGGGATTCTTGATGATCCCAAAGACCCGATTTAAAACTCGGGGCGACGTTTGCTTTCAGGCTGTGGCTCCCAAATTATGGAATGCCCTGCCCCCAGCCCTACGTGAGGCAGAATCTATATTAAAAAGCAGCTCAAGACGCTACAATTTAGACAGGCTTTTATTTGACTGTGTGTATATGTTGTTTTTTGCTCTGTAAAGCACTTTGTGATTTTTTTTATCTGTGAAAGGTGCTATATAAATACAGATTTACTTACTTACTTACTTACTTACTTACCTTGAGTGCGTGTGTTTTACTTTGAGCCGGGTTCACCTTCACAGTTCTGATTCGTATCTTTGCGTCACCTGCCTATCTCCGTGGATACACAAAAGTTTACACAGACACAAATCAATTTTTACCTCATGCATTTATTCATGTGCCGCAAATGACATAAGCAGCGTGAGTGAGAGGGGCTGCAGAAGTCTTCATCTCATTCCAGTCAGGAGCTGGTTCATTGTTTTTGAGCCGTCCAGAGGTGACTTAGGTGCACGTAGCTTCTGTCCCCTTCAGCGCAGCATTTTCTAAATCAAATCTGGCAGCAAGTACGATGACTTTTCACAAACAATCAGTGTACTGTCAGAAGTGTTATCCATCCAAATGGTAAAACATTTATTTTGATTACCGGGGAGATTAGAGGGATATGACTGTCCTTTATGTCAGAGCGCAAAAATATTAGGGGGCAAACAGATGTACACTGAGGGTGAAATTGCTGCAAGTTGTTCATGTGTGAATGCTGAAGATTGTAAATAAAAATACAGTGTTGGGCATTTTACTACTTTACCATTACCATTACTTCCCCCATAAAGTACCATGTAGTAAAAGTAATGAATTACTCAGCAAGTAATTATCTCACTCAAGTAATTATCCAGTTATTTGTCATGTTATGTACTATAGCTCAAAAAATGGAGTTTGGCTTTAATGCAGTGGCTCCGTCTCCATCTCGGCTAGAGCTCACGCTAACTGCACTGGGGCTCGGGGTGAACAGCAGCGAGAGGTGTGTTACATGTGACGATGTGAGGCGCTTTGAGTTACTTGAGGCGGACGCAGACAGAATTTTTTTTCCCAGGGCGCAGTTACATAGCCTGATTCATCAGCCGGTTTCACTTCGTAGAAACCGTCTGACCTCGCAGCATTAGGATTCGTTCGCTCGACGGTATTTGGGTACTTTTTTATTCAACCAATCGCTGCTATTTGGTCATGACGTATTCAATGCGGCGCTAACGGAGTTAACTGTTATATTAAGCTTTTTCCAAATCCCATAGGAAGAAGGGCAATAATGTCTTTCCTCTTGATGAAATTCACCAAACATTCTCTTTGTTCCAGTGTGGTATAGGATTTTGACCCCGCGGTGAGGTGACCCCGGGGTCCACATACCATACAGTATTTTGACCCCGAGGTCAGAATCCTATTATGGTATGTTGACCCCCCCCCCCATAGAATATTGACCCCCATGAAAATCTATTGAAAAACGTTGAATATTAATACTATATCTGCAAATTTAACATATTGATTAAATATTAAAACACATTTAAAAGTGTTTTTTGAAGAACTCATGCATTTTTTATGTCAATTATACTTTTGAATGTTAAAAATTACTTAGTTGTTTAAACACATATTTTACTGAAAATGAGATAAATAGTTATTAATTAGTTAGGTAATCAAAGTGATGTCTAATGATTTGGAATCTTGTTAAAATAGACATTGGTGATCAGTTGAGTAGTTAAATAGGGGATATGAGAAGATTTAATAACACAACATGACTAACTTCAAGGTCGTTATACTGACAAACCACTGCCTAAATTGACATTAAGATTAAGGATTATCTGAACATAGCAAACTAAAAACCACAACAATGTAAAATACAATATAAAATCTCTGCCAAAGATTTCTATGGGGCACAGTACTCTAATCGCATCTTCACTGTCACTTACAGGCAGCTGGTTGTGCTGAACACTATAGTAATACACAAATGAAAAGGCAATTTATATAGGACAAAAGAAAGAATACAATGACTTCTAGATGAAGAAAATTGAGCCATTTTCTCAGTTTTCCAATATTTTGTCTGAGTTACTATCGCCGACAGAGCCCAAAGGAAGTCATCATACAGTTTACTGACAAAGGCGTGATTAGAGCCTATAGAAATCATCCATATGATTCGAGTGAAATTGTACGAAGTTTAAAAACACAGTGAAGCACTTCCTGTATTACCACATGACATCACAAGGTAGAACAGAGCGCTTTCTGTTTTGAGAGAAGAACAAAGCCTAAATATGCAGGATTTGTGTGTTAAATGTGTGTGAATGAAACAAAACACAACTCCAGGTCTGTTTGTGATAAAGAAACATTCTAACATAGATAAGAAAATAGCGTAATATGAGCCCTTCAATTGCACTTGCAAAACTGGGCATTATTCATTTTTAGAATACTTTGAGTATTATTGAGTAGTATTTTTCTTGCATGGCCATTCCAAATGTTTTAGCCTAATCAAGACCCACTTTTAATCAGTGCAGTTTTTCACATAAATGGTCTAATTTGAGTCTGAACTTCAAAATCTCATGTTTTCACTAATTGGCTGTAGTCCTGTTAAATTAAAAAAGACTAGAACATATCATTAACTATTAGAAATGACAAAATTCCAGTGATTAAATTTGTGATTAACTGCACAATGTGAGGTTCAGGTCACACGTGCGAGTCTCGCCTTTTCACTTTCAAAGAACGACTCAAATGGGATTAATAGTGTGGTTTTATGGACTGAATGTCATTAATGATAAAGTCTTCTTATTGAGCTGGTGCAATGACTTGATTGGTTATTTATTTAGGATATATGGTGTTCTTTTTTAAAATGCAAATGACTGTTTCACGGCTCTCAGTGAGGACATTTTCCCACTGTTGATTTGCTGAAGTATTCTCTGCTCATATGATACATGGGAGGATATAAGTCTGGAGGAGTACTGTCGGGTTCCTCCCCATTGTTAAATACCAATTCCCCTAAACGCTGCTAATCTGTCATTATATGGTAGCTACAAGTTAGAAACACGTTCAGTAAGTTCTGCAGTCGTCTGGAACATGTCAAATACGTCTGCATACGTCAATATGCTTTGGAGATTAGTTCAGTATAAGTTACACACAGTGTTGGGAAGGTGACTTTTAAAATGTATTCCCCTACAGATTACAGATTACATCCCCCAGAATGTAGTTTGTAACGTAATCCATTAAATTACTTAAAGTGAGTAACGTAATCTGAATACTTTGGATTACTTGATTTGCTGTAGAGAAGCAAAGACTAAGATATCGTAACATAAGATGTTTTGTCTGTTAAAAGACAATAAAAAGTCCAGATTTTACTGAACCAAATTAAAAATATTATTAATAGAAGAGGAGGAGACATGGTCCGGGCAGCATGATTTAGTCCTGGTTTAGATCTGGTTTAGTCCTGGTTTAGTCCTAGTTTGGACCTGGGTTTAGTCCTGGTTTAGTCTTGGTTTAGTCCTGGTTTAGACCTGGTTTAGTCCTGGTTTAGACCTGGTTTGGACCTGGGTTTAGTCCTGGTTTAGACCTGGTTTGGACCTGGGTTTAGTCCTGGTTTAGTCTTGGTTTAGTCCTGGTTTAGACCTGGTTTGGACCTGGGTTTAGTCCTGGTTTAGATCTGGTTTAGTCCTGGTTTAGTCCTAGTTTGGACCTGGGTTTAGTCCTGGTTTAGTCTTGGTTTAGTCCTGGTTTAGACCTGGTTTAGACCTGGTTTTAGACCTGGTTTAGACCTGGTTTGGACCTGGGTTTAGTCCTGGTTTAGACCTGGTTTTAGATCTGGTTTGGAGCTGGTTTAGACCTGGTTTTGGTCCTGGTTTAGTCCTGGTGAAGTCCTGGTTTAGACCTGGTTTTAGACCTGGTTTGGACCTGGTTTAGTCCTAGTTTGGACCTGGGTTTAGTCCTGGTTTAGTCTTGGTTTAGTCCTGGTTTAGACCTGGTTTAGACCTGGTTTTAGACCTGGTTTAGACCTGGTTTGGACCTGGGTTTAGTCCTGGTTTAGATCTGGTTTAGTCTGGTTTAGTCCTAGTTTGGACCTGGGTTTAGTCCTGGTTTAGTCTTGGTTTAGTCCTGGTTTAGACCTGGTTTAGACCTGGTTTTAGACCTGGTTTAGACCTGGTTTGGACCTGGGTTTAGTCCTGGTTTAGACCTGGTTTTAGATCTGGTTTGGAGCTGGTTTAGACCTGGTTTTGGTCCTGGTTTAGTCCTGGTGAAGTCCTGGTTTAGACCTGGTTTTAGACCTGGTTTGGACCTGGTTTAGTCCTAGTTTGGACCTGGGTTTAGTCCTGGTTTAGGTGAAAACAGGAAAATCCCTCTGTGTAATCCATTTATTTCAACAAAGTAACTGTAATCCAATTACCACTCACTGAAACAGTAACTGTAACTGAATACAGTTACTCATAATTTGTACTCTGATTATGTAACTCCAGTACATGTAATCTGTTACTCCCCAACACTGGTTACACACAGGTTCAAAGTACGTTACTCATAAATCATCTGTACGCTAGACATTATCTCAACGTGTTTGGACTTATGAGAAACTTACAATTCACGTGTGTCAACGATCACATAACTTACCTACAACTCATGTCCCACATATGCAGGACGTATAAACACACGCTCACATACTCTGAGAAAGTTTAAGCATGCTGAACATTTTTTGACGACCTTGCCGTATGTCGCTGAATGCCGGCGTGCTTCAGTGTGCTCATAACTTACACAACACCTAGTTAAACCGAGCCAAAGTTTTTCATCCATCTGCATACGCTGGCTAAATTGTCAAGGTGTGACTTAGGTGTTTTAGATACACTTCTGTACAACAGGGATGTAACAATAAAGTCTCACAATAATATAGTGGACTGTCACAATATATCGAATTACAGGTTTCTTTGCTTACATAGGGAACTACATATCCCATGATTCATTTCAGTGCAGACATAAAGACATATGTTTTTTTTTTATTTGAATTCTTGGGATTATGACAGAAATAATTCACACACAAAATCTTGTCAAGGTATTTTAAAAGCAAAAATGTTTCCTGTCTACAATTTAGCCTCTCCAAAATATTGCAATAAATATCACACTGAGAGGTAGTCAGACTGGCACCACCTAGTGCTTCCACTCAATTTCATTTCGCTCCAGCGACTAGGTCAGGATTTGGAATACACTAGACCAGGGGTGTCAAACTCATTTTGGTCCGGGGGCCGTATCCAACCTACTTTGATCCCAAAGGGGCCGGATCAAAAACTCATGTCATATAAACCCCAAAAATAACAATAAGTCAAATATTTGTGCAGAGAAACACAAATCTATTACAGAAATCTTTTTTTAATTGATGAACTCTTTCTTATTATAATATTATATTATTATGAAGAACCTGAAACTTTAAGGAAAATTCAATTTCAACACAAAGTTTTAACATGAACTTGTATGAAAATAGGAATAAGTCCATTTTTGTTGTAAAATCCTGCACTCGGCTCCACTTTTCTCATTTTGGACATTTTTCTGATGAGGGTGTCACGGTCAACAGTCAAAACGATCGTCCTTTAAGAGCGTTTGGAAAGAGACAAGTCTTCATTTGTGCTGCTCTGGTGGGAGGGGCCACGTACAGAGACGCTGGAGACACTGCTATGATCAGCACCGCAGAAAATTAATACGATTTTATTAGAAAATATAATTAAAATATTTTAGTAGAAAATCACCCAAGGGCCACATTAAAGGTCTTGGGGGGCCGAATCTGGCCCCCGGGCCTTATGTTTGACACCTGTGCACTAGACTGTTTGTAAGAACGGAAGCTGTAGACCATGTACTGGCCAATCGGTGAAGAGCTGTGAAGTCATGACGTCAAACTCAAGCGCCTGTCTGGGTCCTTTTGTGGTTCAGCACAACAGTAAACAAAGTGGTCGAGATGGATGTAGACGAAGACAGACATTCTGTGTTGGCAACGATTCCCGAAGATTTAAAGCTGGAACAAAGAGAATGTTTGGTGAATTTAATCAAGGGGAAAGATATTATCCCCCTTTTTCCTACGGGATTTGGTGCATTACATACATCACGACCAAACAGCAGTGGTTACAGCAGCAGTATTGTCGAACGAATCCTGATGCTGCGAGGTCAGACAGTTTCCATGAAGTGAAACCGTCCGATGAATCAGAATAACCGTGGGATTCATATCGTGATAATATTTGGATATCGTTTCATTCCTACTGTACAATACATGACTGAAACTGAAATAGTGAACACGAACTACTCTGAACAAAGAATCTAATCACATACATTATCTGAAAACCAAATGAACCTCACTGGACTACGAATTACTCCCCTTTCAAAACGACCTCATTAAAAGTCCAAATGAAAAGCCTGAGCGAAATATTGTTCTTGCTATTTCTGTTAATAAATTCTGCCAAAAGCAGAAAGCAGTTTAGACCGGTTGTCAATAAACAAGTAATGAAGCAAACAACTGTCTGGCAACAACATTTCAAATTATAATAATGGTGATTTGGTTCAGTTCTTTTTTTTGCCTCAAGCGTCAACCTGACGTAACTTTAGTCTGACAAGAAAACTGAGAGGTGACTTTGAAAGGCTCATGTTACTGTCTTTTCTGATCTGCTTTATAATGTTGTTTCCTCATCACAAACAGACCCGGAGTTGTAACTTTTCTTAGATTCAACACACTAACCTTGACTTTTTGAGTTCTTCTCTCAAACTGAAAACACTCTATTGCACCTTGTGATGTCATGTGGTAATAAAGAAGTGCTTCAATGTGTTTTTTAAGTTTCATACACCTTCACTTGGATCATTTCAGAGCAGGAATTGAAAATCTTTCCTAAACTAAAAGTAAAAAGGTAGCTGCTAACTTGAAAACTACTGCTTCATAAAATTACAGAGCAGAGCATTTGGAGATTTGGAGATGTAGACAGACTAATAATAAAATTTCACTCAAAACACAACTCCAGGTATGTTTTTTGGGAGGTAACAACATTATAATATGCCGTAAATCTCTCAAGAGTCAATTTTGCTTAACATAGGACCTTTAACATAAGAAATATTCTCTAGAGCAGGCATGCCCAAACTATGGCCCGGGGGCCAAATGCGGCCCTCAGACACATTTTTCTTGGCCCTCAGACTTCCTGGTGAATTGGCCCAAATTACTTTGCATCAATTAAAAAATAATTTTTTACTGCAAGGTTTTGAAAATCTACCTTGATAAAGCCGATATTTAATATTTAGTGTGTGGTTTTAAGGATCTTAACATGAATAAAGACTGATGGCTCATTTTAACATGTTACAATTATTCCCTGTACTGAGCATCAGTCTACGGCCCTCGATCGGCCCTCGATCGGCCCTCGATCGGCCCTCTGCTTCGTCTGTGTTTAGATATGTGGCCCTTGATGAAAAAAGTTTGGACACCCCTGCACTAGAGTAGTGTTTCTCAAACTTTTTTCTGGGGACCCATATTTGAAAAGTCACAAACCTTCACAGCACAAGTCAATTAACATTATTCGTAAATCACAAAATAAAGTCAATTTGGCCGTTATTGAACATTAATGAGGATATTTTATTGTTGTCTGAGTGATCGTGTCTGTCTAAACAATAAGTAATACTCAAGTTTTAAACAATGAAAAACAGTAATTGAAGCAGCAATAAAAGGTATCTATAAGTCGCCTATTTGGACATTAAATGTAGCTCATTTCCTTTTCTTTTCAACAGTCAATTGAACCAGCAACACTGGAACAAAATAGTCACTAGCTCTCTCACATGTCAGAACTGTATATTGCAGACCTACATGGGGATTGTGACAAGTCGACCCCAAGAAAATCTCTCACGACCCACCTGAGTGTCATGGCCTAGTCTTTGGGAAACAATGCTCTATAGAAGAAGACTCGTGCAGACAAAATATGCCACTTTACCGTGAAAGCACATCTCACAAATGTAATTAACATCAAGGTTTCATATTAAGTTCATCTTCTGATTAACCACAGGGCACTTGTCAAACTTATTCTTTATGATAGTGAGGTGTTTTTCTGCACGATAAAGACATATTTAATCTCAGAACCAGTTTTTTCTTTCATTTTAAAGTTCACTTAGCACTGCTGCTGATGTTTATACATCTCAGTGTGTGTCTACAGCTCATGAATCAGTTCAATCACCCACAGAGAAAAGAGATCTTAATATATGATGCTGTTTAATATAAGATCAGTTTGACAGCACAGTCTTGGACAAAATAATGTGAGTCGAACATGCATCTCACAGTGAGGAATTTAAGGAAATCTGTTTTCGCTTTCATCTTTAAAGTCTGCGATGGTGTACTAAAAGTCTAAATAAAGATGTGCACACTTCTAAATAAAGGTGGAACTAAACTCCTGTGGTGCGAGTTGCAGGAGGGGCTTCGCTCTGCGGTCGCACACACCTGTTCAGTCACTCTGAGCCTGACTCCACATGAAGGAGCTGATAAACCTCCTCCTCACTGCTCGTCTGAAAATGTGGCAGCTCCTTCACTGGAAAGCACAAAATGAGGATCAGTGCGAAGGAAAAGGAACGAGGAAGTGGTTTGGAAAAGGGCCTTGTGTCTCTGTGTGTCTCTGTGTCTCTGTGTGCCACTGTTAGTGTGAATCGGGCCAAATTTTTCTGTCTGAGCCAGGCCCTCGTCCGACAAAGCAATGATCAAAACCGACCCGAGCCCGATAGGCATTAAAATATTTGCATCCGAACCCAAACTCTGTGTGTCTCTCTCTGCACGTCTCAGGCTGCGTTTATGCTGAAACAAATCACCGTATCACCGTATCGGAAACTATCTGTGTCCAGACACGTCGTTTCTGTGTCCTCAAGCCTTCCTTATCCACACAGCATATTTGTTTACGTTTTACAGAAACAAAACTTAAAACCACATGGTTCAGTTTCTGTTGGACTAAAGGACATGACTCAGTAGATTATATGAGTGTTCTTTCTGTGACAGAGGGATGTTCTGCTGATGGTGAGTCTATTCTGTGTTTCTATGGCGTTGGAGATGGTTCATGTTAAACTTTTCAGCAATTATACCTCTGCAGGTCATACACACAGACTGTATGTATGAATGGACATTATATTATAGCCTCTTAGCGTTTTGGTGGGTTACGGGTCACGGCACATAGACCTACATTTTTCAGGCGTCCACACACCTGTCTAGTCTCCAGATGAATTTGTGGATTCGTGGAGCCGTTTTCCATCGGATTTGTGTGAACGAGTGTGGACAGGGCCTCTGTGTCTCTCTGTGTCTTCTCTGTGTCTCTCTGTGTGTCTCTCTCTGTACGTCTCTTTATCTTTCTCTGTGTCTCTCTGTGTCTCTCTCTGTGTCTCTCTCTGTCTCTCTCTCTCTCTCTCTGTGTCTCTCTCTCTGTGTCTCTCTCTGTGTCTCTCTCTGTCTCTCTCTGTGTCTCTCTCTGTGTCTCTCTGTGTCTCTCTCTGTGTCTCTCTCTGTCTCTCTGTGTCTCTCTGTCTCTCTCTCTCGTCTCTCTCTCTCTCTGTGTCTCTCTCTCTGTGTCTGTCTCTCTCTGTGTCTCTCTCTCTCTCTGTGTTCTCTCTGTCTCTCTCTCTCTCTCTCTCTGTGTCTCTGTCTCTGTGTCTCTCTGTGTCTCTCTCTCTCTCTCTGTGTCTCTCTCTGTGTGTCTCTCTGTGTCTCTCTCTCTCTCTGTGTGTCTCTCTGTGTGTCTCTCTGTCTCTCTCTGTCTCTCTGTGTGTCTCTCTGTGTGTCTCTCTCTGTGTCTCTCTCTGTGTCTCTCTCTGTGTCTCTCTGTGTCTCTCTCTCTGTGTCTCTCTCTCTCTCTCTCTGTGTCTCTCTCTGTGTCTCTCTCTCTCTGTGTCTCTCTCTGTGTCTCTCTCTGTGTCTCTCTGTGTCTCTCTCTGTGTCTCTCTCTCTCTCTCTCGTGTCTCTCTCTGTGTCTCTCTGTGTCTCTCTCTCTCTCTCTGTGTGTCTCTCTCTGTGTCTCTCTCTGTGTCTCTCTCTCTCTGTGTGTCTCTCTCTCTCTCTCTGTGTGTGTCTCTCTGTGTCTCTCTCTCTGTGTGTGTCTCTCTCTGTGTCTCTCTCTGTGTCTGTCTCTCTCTGTGTCTCTCTCTCTCTCTCTCTGTCTCTCTCTGTGTCTCTCTCTCTCTGTGTCTCTCTGTGTCTCTCTCTCTCTCTCTCTGTGTCTCTCTGTCTCTCTCTGTGTCTCTCTCTCTCTCTCTCTCTGTGTCTCTCTCTGTGTGTCTCTCTCTGTGTCTCTCTCTCTCTCTGTGTCTCTCTCTCTGTGTCTCTCTCTCTCTCTCTCTGTGTCTCTCTCTCTCTGTGTGTGTCTCTCTCTCTCTCTCTGTGTCTCTCTCTGTCTCTCTCTCTCTGTGTCTCTCTGTGTGTCTCTCTCTCTCTCTGTCTCTCTCTCTCTGTGTCTCTCTGTGTGTCTCTCTCTCTCTCTCGTGTGTCTCTCTCTCTGTGTCTGTCTCTCTCTCTGTGTCTCTCTGTGTCTCTCTGTGTCTGTCTGTGTCTCTCTCTCTGTCTCTCTCTCTCTCTGTGTGTCTCTCTGTGTCTCTCTCTCTGTCTCTCTGTGTCTCTCCGTCTCTCTGTGTCTCTCCGTCTCTCTGTCTCTGTCTCTCTGTGTCTCTGTCTCTGTCTGTGTGTGTGTGTGTCTCCCGTGCGTCTCCGTGCGTGTGACGACAGAACATGGCTTCTGGACCTGCACTAATTGCCCTCCCCTTCCCCGCAGGTTTCTTCCTTTAAACACCACAGACTTTCACTGGGGACATCGTGCACATTTCACAGAGGAAAGTACATTAGAGCCAATTAAACCACAGGGATCTGGACTATTCCTGTCACGACCGCAAGAGCCAACAGTTGTAATGATATATTTAGCAACTGCCCTTTGACGAGAGGGTTGTGGGTTCATTTCTGGACTGACAAATTGTGTCCTTCTATTGCAAATTGGTTTGTCAATAAGCCGTGACCCCCCCTGAGTCACAGTTTAGTTCTGCACTATTGTGAACACTTTCAGTAAATGATTTGGGCAACCAAGTCTCGACATTCCTGCTGAAACTCTGGAACCTGAGAAGAACAGAGTCTGACTAATTCTGATCATAAAATATATGTGTAGTATGAGTCACACTGCTACATTTATGGACTATAATATTAATGAGTTTATTTAAAGATGCACTCTAATGTTTCTATTAAGGGATGTGGCATGGAGATGTGATTGCTTTGCCTAAAATGTTCCACAGTATGACATTAAGCTGACCGATCTCTTGTATTTGTACTTTATCCAATTACTTTTGTAGGATATTTTTGAGAAATTAAAACATAACATGCATTCATAACATTCTTACTGTGAGCTGGGTCATCTCTGAACCAATCTGACATGCATCTTGGGCTGCTAGAATCATATTTTTGTCTCCACAGAGAGAGAGGTTTAATGCCATACTGTGGTAGCCTGAATCATCAGCTGGTTTCACTTCGTTTAAACCGTCTGACCTCACAGCATTGGATTCATTCGCTTGACGGTAGGCGGGTACTTTTTTAATTTAACCAATTGCTGCTATTTGGTCGTGATGTATGTAAAGCGCCAAATCCTGTAGGAAGAAGGACAATAACATCTTTCACCTTGATAAAATTCACCAAACATTCCCTTTGTTCCAGCTTTAAATCCTCGATCTCGGGAATCATCGCCAACACAGAATGTCTGTCTTCATCTACATCAGGGGTGCTCAATACGTCGATCGCGATCTACCAGTCGATCGCCAAGGTCGTGTGGGTAGATCGCCATATCTCAGACTGGCGTTTGGACTCGGTCTTGTCTCTCACTCAAGGTCTGACACTCAACAAGTGCGATCATATTTCATTACGGCCGCTGCTGTTGGTAATAAACTTGTAGCGGGTGCAGGAGCGTGTGGGGCGTCTCAGTGCAGCCTGTGCGCTCATTTGAAACCCGCGGAGACTCTACGGCACATCACAAACACACACGCTCCCTATGCACGGCTCGTCTGCGACAGCGTGTGTCCTCATGTACCAGCGTGCATCACAGGGCAGGTTCAACTTCCTAAACATCCTACCTGTCCATCTGCCTCACGTCAGCACGCCGCCCCTCGCCTTTTCACGCTCTCGCTCCTTCCTGCGTACAGCGAACACAAGCCCCTCCCACAGTGCGGCTGATTAGAAGAGCAAGACCAAACGTGAAGCAAAAACGAGTCTAAATTTGTGTTACAGTGTTGGCACAAAGCAGGTCTACAGCATAGAGCGGATCTACAGAACAGACCTACTGCCACATTTGGCTGAAGTTTGTCTAACAAAAGTGCACAAATGCATCTGTGTTTGTCACGATGTGCGTTTGGTTTGGTAAATGTGCAGAGGCTGGTAAATATCACTGCAAAACCAGAAAAGAATGTAACTCCAGTTTGGAACTTTAAAAAACAGGTTTAAAAATCTTCCTTCACTTTTTCTCAGTTTTGTGTAAAGTGCCAGAGGAAGTTCTCTTAAAGAAGGGGTTCTCAAACTGTGGGTGAGGGTCCAAAAAGGGGTACAGAGTGTTTCAGTGCAGTTTGTTTGGCTTTGTATTAGGTAGATCATTATGACTTGGTCATTTTGTAAGTAGCTCACATGCTGAAAAAGTGTGAGCACCCCTGGTCTACATCCATCTCGACTGCTTTGTTTACTGTTGTGCTGAACCACAAAAGGGACCCAGACAGGCACTTGAGTTTGACGTCATGGGTTCACGGCTCTCCACTGATTGGACGGTGCACGGTGTACAAATTCCGGGGTTCTTGGAAACCGTCTAGCGTATTCCGATTCCTGACCTAGTCGCTGGAGAGAAATGAAATAGAGTGGAGGCACTAGATGGTAATACTGCGGAGCTCTCCAGGCTAAGCAATAACATCGTCAAATTCAAGCAGGTAGTGGACTCATAGAAAATGTGTATTAGAACTATAATACAGGCTATTTCTTAACAATGGGAATGTACTGAGTTAATTATTATGTCATGTCTTAAAAGGGCCCATATTACGATATTTTCTGATCAATATTATAATGTTGTCTCATCAAAAACATACCGAGAGTTTTGTTTCATTTACACAGTTCTTCTCTTAAATGAAAAATGACACAAAACACAACTTCAGGTATGTTTTTGATGAGACAACAACATTATAACATAGCTTAAAGTTTACAAGAGTCACTTTTACGTCATATAAGACATTTTTTTTACATGGAAAAACAGAACCAGTTCTTCACTTATCCTAATTATCATTCACCTCTTTTTGTGAACCTAACAACAACAATCAGCATGATAATGTGTATTTTCTTTATAATCAGATGCAGACAGCACACAGTGGGCTGATTTTGACCTCAGGATCTGCTTATACAATCTATCTGTACTGTGGCAAGACTAATTTTGGGGAAATGCACGGAAGAGTTAGAGGCGCTTTAATCTACAGCCACGGAGATAA
>NW_026571515.1:8585316-8832816 GCF_026225935.1 Boleophthalmus pectinirostris | reverse complement strand
CTCAGACCCAAGATTAGGACATCGCCCTCTTGCTCCTTTTTGTCTTCTTTTCCAACTGCATTAATTTCAGATACAAGCCTTTGAGGCGATTATAAAACTCTGTAGGAGTCTCTCGCGGCTGTAGGTCAGGCTCACGAAAATGCAGGCAATATGTTTCATCAGAATTGGCTCCTTCGCCTTCTTGCAGTTGCAGGATTCTTCAAAATCCATGGCCACTTTAGGCTGCACGGGCCTTACCAGACAGACAGACGGTGAGCCTCACTGCCCACTCGACCTCTGACCGTTGGTATGTGGTTGCCAGGCGCTCGAACGTGGTGCGATGCTGCTCAGTGTCATCTCCCTCTTCCAACTTACGAACAGCTGACCGTGCCCAGCCTCTCACCGTGAGCTTGCACCTCGATCTGCTGCCATCTTCATTCCATCGCTTACTCAAATCAGACTTACTCAACCCTCAGACATTTTTGGAGAGGGGTCAAGTAAAAAAAAGACACACAGCGCACACATTACAGCTCTGACTTACAGCATCTTCCCAGGACAGTCAGCAATCAACAACAGTGAAACAAGAACCTCATTATACAGCACGGACTAATCCACACAGGTGCATTTATCTGTATGAAAATTACGACAGAATTTACTATTAGGTACATTAATAGATTAATATTGCACAGTGTTGTTTTAGCATAAGCAGCTTTTAAATATAATTCCATGTATGGTTATTTCATTAAAAATATTTCCCAAGCTAAGGCTCACCTCCCAGAGTCCAAATCTGATAAGTCCACACCTCCAAATCCATGCCTCCTCCAATCAGCTCAAAGGAAAGGCAAAGAGGAGTGAAATATCGCAAACCAACATGCCAACTAAACAATGATTAAATTCAGGATGCAACTGATGTGCAGTGTTGGGAAGGTGACTTTTAAAATGTATTCCCCTACAGATTACATACCTCAAAGTGTAGTTTGTAACGTAATCTATTAAATTACTTAAATTGAGTAACGTAATCTGAATACTTTGGATTACTTGATTTTGTCATGCTTTTTAAAATGACATGAATGAAGCAACCACATCCTGAAAATTCTTGTTTGTTGTCTTCAAATTGTCTGTTGAGCCCAAGTCTCCATGAATAAGTCACTGTTTGCTGTAGAGAAGCAAAGACCAGGAAATGTTAACATGAGATGTTTTGTTTTGTCTGTTAAAAGACAATAAAAAGTCCAGTCTTTACTTAACCATATTAAAAATATTATTGATAGAGAAATTATTTTTATATAAGATCACTGCTGCCTTAAATTATGTCCATCTACTGTTAGGTGTCATATTGTTTAGTCCTGGTTTAGTCCTGCTTTGAGTCCTGGTTTAATCCTGGTTTAGTCCTAGTTTAGTCCTGGTTTTAGTCCTTCTTTAGTCCAAAATGTGAAAACAGGAAAATCCCTCTGTGTAATCCATTTATTTCAACAAAGTAACTGTAATCCAATTACCACTCATTGAAACAGTAACTGTAACTTAATACAGTTACTCATAATTTGTACTCTGATTACGTAATCCCGGTACATGTAATCTGTTACTCCCCAACACTGCTGATGTGGCTGTAATAATGATACACGTCAAATGAAATATTTACATTTTCAATGTACATAAACATAAAGGTAAACACTTCATAAGGCAACGCAAGTTTATTTGTATAGCACAGTTTCATACACAAAGTAATTCAAAGTGCTTTACGGAACAAGAAATGCATTAAATCACAATACAAACAAATCAAAACATAAATAATCATCATAAAATTAAAAAGAGAGAGAGAGAGACATTAAATTAAAGTTGAAGAAGATTAGAATGAAAAATGAAAACCATTCAGTCATATGGAGCTAAGCAGAAGTGTTTTGAGGCTGGATTTAAATAGCGTCAAAATAGAGACCTGACTCACACCTTCAGGAAGAATGTTTCAGGTTTTACCAGCGTGAATTTGAAACTCTGACTCCCTGTGTTTAGTCCTGACTCTGGGCAGCAGCAGGAGACCGGTCCCTGAGCTCCTCAGAGTGTAAGATGAATCATATGACACTAACATGTTACAGATGGACTTTGGTGCTCGGCCATGGAGAGACTTGTACAAGCAGAGCTGCTTTAAACTCTATTCTCTGAGGCACAGGAGCCAGTGCAGAGACCTGAGCACAGGACGCATGTGCTCGTACTTCCTGGTTCAAATGATAAGTGAGTTTACAGCTCACAGGCACAATGCTATTTTACAATGTGTACACAGTTTAGTAGCAACACCAGTGTTGATTTAGTGTTTAGTTCCAGTTTAACTGAAATTTTGAAGAAAAAGTCACTCATTGGTAGCCTGATTCATCAGCCGGTTTCACTTCGTGGAAACCGTCCGACCAATCACTGCTATTTGGTCGTGACATTTGTAATGCACCACTAACGGGGCATTACATTTCCCAAATCCTGTAGGAAGAAGGAAGCAATACTGTATTTCCCATTGATAAAATTCACAACGTCTCCAACACAGAATGTATGGCTCTTCACTGATTGGCTGGTGCCCGAACTCGCACTTCCGGGATTTTTGAGAACAGTCTAGTGTATTCCGATTCCTGACCTAGACGCTGGAGAGAAATGAAATTGAGCAGAGGTACTAGTTGGCGCCAGCCTGGCTAGCTCATTGTTATGTCAGGTGAAGTGTCTTGCCCAAGGGCTCTATGCCAGTAGCAGGGATTGATGTCAGAGTAACCACACAATTGCATTGATTTTGCTGTTTAACTGTCACTGTAATAATATTCTAATAACAGCAGAAGTGTGCATGTAACTGGAGCTAAATGAAAGAAAACACATCACAAATTCATCAGCATGAGGAGTAAAGTGTTTTGCCCCAGGACTGAATACACCTCTGCCATACTGGAACGAGGATTGAACCACTGACCTACAGGTTTGTGGGTAAACGTATACACCACTGCTCCACACACACGGCTGGTCTGTACAAAGGTGACTCCATTTCATTTCAGACATCGTGAGTCATTTCATTACAGCGAGGACGAGGCGGTCAGAGGGGAGCTGGACAATTAACCTCCAAACACTCACAACACTGCCTTTCACAAACAATCATTTCATCATTTCATCACACAGAGCTTTCAAAATATAAAGGGGTTCTTTACCTTCAAAGGAGATGGGATGAATGTGGTTTTCTTTGACAAAAACCTAATCATTAGACGGAAAAATGACTGATGAGTAATTTACAGATGGCTGGAACATTGTGGATGTTTCTGTTTTTCTAACTAGAAGATTAAAGGCACATGTACAAATTAAAATGTGAGAAACAGAACTAGTTCATTTGAAAAGGTTTGTAATTCCATTCCTCAATTTCCTAACACATTATTCACCATAATGAGTTTATAAACTCTTCACCGCTCGTAGACCAGAGCAGAGTTCAGGTGAAGACAACAAAAAGCAGCAGAAGAAGATTCTCAGTCTGCAGATTGTGATTTAATTTTGACCCCAAGAGTTAAATATTTTTATAATTTATCTGTGCTGGGACAAACGCTGTTCAACAGAGTCACTTCAACAGTTGTGTGCAGTCACAGTCACAGTCACAGTCACAGTCACAGTCACAGCCACAGACCACAGTCATTGTGGTTTTGGCCACCGGCCGGTCAAACCTGATCTCATCAGATTTGAAAGGTTAAACAGGGCAGGGCCTGGTCAGTATTTGGATGGGAGACTTTTGGGAACATCAGGTGCCACTGTGGGGCACCAGTCACAAAGACTGTTGTTGTGTCCTAAGGCAAGACACTTCACTCACACTGCATAGTATGAATGTGGTGTGTGTGAGTGTTGGTGGTGGTCGGAGTGGCAGATTGGCAGCCTTGCTTCGGTCAGTCTGCCCCAGGCAGCTGTGGCTACAGTAGCAGTTTACCATCACTGAGTGTGGAGTGAATATGGATGTGTGGACTGTAAAGTGCTTTAAATCTGCTGAAAGACGCTGTATAAATCCAATGATTAATTCAATAATGAATTAAAAGTCTCCTGATCTCATAATATAAACTGGATAAACATTAATTTGTTTGGGCTGTCAAGAGGTCAGGGCAAACCAAACCCTCACAATATGCTGTGATCTGAAAAATTGATTATTTTTGGAGGTGATTCATGAGTCACCTCCTCCGTGTTTGTCTGTTTCTCATTCTCTGTCGACTGCTCTGCTCAATGGGCTTCTTCAGGTTGTTTTCTAAACAAATTTTGTCCACCTGATCTATTCTCATTTGGGCCTGATCACATGTGGACACAGCTCAAATGGCCACTTAATGCTGGGCTGTCTAATTTCCACACTGCACAAGGAGTACAAACTGGAGGAGGACATTTAAAACCCCTTCATGCATGTTTTTGCTGAGGAAACGTTATAACATGATCGACATCCACACTATGATATTAACACTCTACCTCTACCTTCATTTAACCACAGGTGGTTTAGCCTCTCCACAGATCTGACCTGTAAGTTGGTCTGGTTTGGTCTCCATGAAGATAGAAGGTTTAATGCCATACTGTGAAACATTCTAGATGAAACAAGGACATTTTGATGGAGAAAAGCATTTGACAGACCCTCCACCTGAAAAGTTACACAATGCAACTTTAAAAATAGACATTTAAAAGTTTTTCTAGTCAACCTGTGATAAGTTTTATAATTTTTTTCTCACCATTCTTGAAAATTCACTAACCACTAATCCCAGTGGATGTGAAAGTACCTCAGCCATTTTGTGCACAGAAAGGTTTTTTGGGGTGAAAATGTGGTGTTTAAAGCAGTGTAATAGAGAATGTGAAAAATGTGTCCTCTGCTAAAGTAAACAAAACATTTATACAGGTTTGGAGTGCCGCGGTTGACAGCAGACCGAGCTTTAAAACAAATGGAGATACACTGAAAAAAAAAGGTTGCTGGATTTGCGTAAAAAAGTTATGGAAAGCGGTTGCACGCAATAAAATTATGTTTAGGCTTTGAAACTTTTTTCGATCCCCTCTACACATATTTGTCTCAGAACATGAACATCACTTTTTCATGTTGATGAAATTTGAACAAATCATGCTGAATATGCATATTTATCTTATGGTACCTTATCATGAAATGTATAAGTATAATTTAATTTAATTGATCTAATTCTGTAAAATAATACAAAAACAGTCTTTAGTTTTCCACAGTTCTGTATTGTCTTAAACAGAATCAAACACAAAGAGCACAGGGACAGAGACACACAGTTTGGAGCTGGACAGTGTGAAGATTTATTCCAGTGAAGAAGCTCTGGTCTCTGCCTGTGGACACAGAATAACACATGATGATCACATTCTGATGATCTACTCTGTTGTACATGTTTAAATACACTTAAAGTACTTATTACTACAATAAAGGACCAGAACAGAAGAACAAGAACATTAGAAGTGTATCTGCAGAAACAAAACTCACCATGTGCTGCTTTTCTTCCTCTAAACACAGTAACAGGGAGGGCATCTGGTATAAAGTCTCCTAATGCCACATCACCTTGTACAAGTACGATAACAGTTTCAATAGGAAGTTCATTTTGAAAAATTTTAAAATAATTTTAGTTGGTTTACTTACTTTGTTCATCTGTGCTCTGTGTTTTGTTGGTTCTCAAACATCTTCCTTTTTTCTGAAACATCAACTATAACATTCATGAACTTCCCCACAGCTCCAGCAGAGCTCTGGACGTCACTCTGTGTTTGTAGACGACTCTGGAACAAACACATTCAAATCTTAGTACAAGTGTCACACTCTTGTAGATGGACAGTCAAAAACAATTTGTGTCAAGGAGTCCTTACATTAACTCTAATTTCAAATAAAACAACACAAACATGTTTTAACAATGACGACATTCTAGGCCGGAGAAGCACATAATACAATCTTTAAAAAGTCTTAGGGTCTTAGATCAGCTTCATAATCCTCCTGCTCCACACTGTGTGTCTCTGCTCCTGGATCTGTCCTGTGTCCTGTTACATTTGAATTTTCCCTCCAAAAGTTTTGAGGAGGAGAATTCCAGAGGGAGGAGCCTCACCAGAGATTATAATAAAGTCATGTTTCCTCAACCTGATTAAAACATGCAGGTCTCACATCGGCCACAATCAAGCGATGTTTGTAAGATTTAAACATGCTGAACAGAGAAACGTAAAAAAGTGATGTTATTGTTGTCAAATTTGTTTTTGCAATTTGAGCAACCCCTCTCGGACCGTTTTTTCAGTGTAATAATATGATACCTCCAACGATGATTCAAATAAATAAAGAATAATGTAGTGTGTGTTCAGTTTATAATGTCATGTATGAGAACAGGTATGTATTTTGAGAAGTTTTGAGAATGTTCACAAGTTACCATGACGACGCAGTGCAAACGTTAATATATTTTTTATGATTGTCTGAAAACTCAAGAAAAAAAAAACAAAAAAAAAACTAAATTGATTTAAACAGTGCATTTTCGGGAGCTTGTGTTTCAGCTAAGTCAGTTTTTTGGTTAGATTGTGTTCAAGTAAACCTCAAATTAAAATCTAACAAATAAATGCTTATAAACTTATCACAGTGAATAATCGGGATGTTCAGACTGCTGCTGAAGTGGACCAAGGGTGTAGGTTTGCAAAGTGACGGTGGGGACATGTCACAACTAATATTGGGGAAGACAAAATAGTCCCTACCAATATTTTGACATTTTATTTTAATAAACAAAAATATTAATTTATTCAGTCTTATATCATTTATAGTATTAATTTAACACATTTTAGTTCACATTTTGTTTATTAGATGTTCTCAGATGTATTCAGTGATATGACGACAGGGTTGCTCCTGCCGCTGTTTCATTGGCTGCAACAGAGTGATGTCATTAGTGGAGCCAGGAGCCTAAACTGGGGAAGCGGCAGGACAGGACCAGCACCTGAAGATGGCGGCTTGAGCAGGCGTGAGTGAAGACGCTGCGCAACAAACTTTGAAAATCTTTTCAAAAGGAACTTACTTGGCTTCATCTTCAATTAAACTTGTCTTATAATGAGTCGCTGTGGAAAAAGAACGATTATCACCACAAGTGCACCTCCCAAACGGAGCCCGACTCTACTACTGACAATATTCCATGAAAAAATGTACAGACATGAGCTCACAAATATCTCATCACCAACAAGCAAAGGGAAATCTGCTACAAACTTCTACATCACTGTTGCCCACTAAAGAATCATCTTAGAAGGGCAATGGACACAAACTGTATATGTTGCGAACTGAAAAATGAAACTACCTGCCCAGACTCTGTGTAGCCAGGCTGGCGCCACCTATTGCCTCTGCTAAATTTCATTTCTCTCCAGCGACTAGGTCAGGAATCGGAATACAACCCCGGAAATGCAAGTCCGAGCACTGGCCAATCAGCGAAGAGCCATACATTCTGTGTTGGCAACAATTCCCGAGATTAAGGATTTAAAGCTGGAACAAAGAGAATGTTTGGTGAATTTTATCAAGGGGAAAGATGTTATTGCCCTTCTTCATACAGGATTTGGGAAAAGCTTAACATACCAGTTAGCAGAGTTAGCGGCGCATTACATACGTTACGACCAAATAGCAGCAATTGGTTAAATTTTAAAAAGTACCCGCCTACCATTGAGCGAACGGATCCTAATGCTGCAAAGTCAGACCGTTTCCACGAAGTAAAACTGGCTGATGAATCAGGCTTGTCTGTGGCTGTGTGTTTTTGGACAGAATTCATAAAACATAGGGATATGATGACGTCCCCACCAAAGCTGAGACCAAACCTACGTCCTTACTTTGGACCAGTGCAAACCACTGGCAATGCGGCGAAGTGTTTTGCATAAGTACACAATAACAGGTGGACATCAACAGCCCCGTGAAGCAACAAGTCAAATTGTATTTTTTATTTTGCTGCCCCCAATTTACAATCCAATTTGACCCAAGCGTACCACAAAACCCGAATCAAATACAAAGCAACACATGTAATGATTGAAGACACCACTGGCTCTAGATTTCAGATTCTCAGATTGCAGTGCCTCTTATCGCACCCAGATGCCACTATCTATATGGAAATGGGTGAGTACTGGACGATAAATGTACAGTGATGTATTTTTTGTGCTATCCCCAGCCCAGAGTGATTCCCAAGTGTGGTGATTACATGTTTTATTCATTTCTGCGTTGACCAAATGTGTCACTTTGTAGTTTCAATCGATATAACTCCACAGGTATTGGTTCCCAGAGATAGTGAACACCTTTACGTGTGTGTCCATTAATCACTGTATAATAAACCAGGGTTGCTGATAACGTGGCCTCCTATCTCATTTGTTTAAAGAGCCCGTATTACGCTGTTTTCTGCTGCTGAATGTTGCTTCCTCGTCACAAACAGACCTGGAGTTGTGTTTTGTTTCATTCACACGTTTAACACACAAAACCTGCATATTTAGGCAAATTTGTCACTGTACTGGACCAAACAGAAAGGCAAAGACAGGGTATAAAAATAAGTTTAAATTTAATAAAGTCAGAAAAAATGTAATTTAACAAAGGCTCAAATTAGGTAAATTAGAGATGGGTATGATTAGTTGATTAATCGATAATTGATCATTAAGAATTTCATCGATTTACATTTTAAATCGACAAATCTAATGTAGGTTGCTGTGTGTAGCGTAGGGTAAACAAATGTCCATTTTTCCCCGGACATGTCCATTTTCCACGTCCTGTCTTGGCCATCCTGTTTTTTTTTGTTTTTTTTTAAATAAAGTGATGCAAATGTCCAGGTTTTCATTACCTTTCATTGGGCCATTAAATTGAGCGTCTCTCGTAGCTCTCTGCACTCAGAAGGAGCGAGCAGACACAGACAGTCGATCAGTCTGCAACACGCCGAAGCACAAATGCGGATTTAACAATGACTCGTACCAGAAATTCGAGAGTGGGAGGCCATGTGCACAATGTACAAAGCAGCACATATGTTTCGGTGTCCAGTGGCGGTGCCAGGGGCCTCAAAGCACCATGACACCGAAAAACATTAAAAAGTTTAGCCAGGTGAGAGTCGCTCAATGTCGATCCCACCCCCCGTACGGTGTCCTGGTTTTGACAAACACAAATATGGTCACACTAACCTGTATCCCACTGAGTCATATCCTTTAATCCGACAGACGTTGAACCGCATCAGTGCAAAAAAACAGTTTTTGTCTTTGCTTAGTTTATACAAATTGGCCATGTGGTTTTAAGTTTCGTTTCTGTGAGACTTGTGCAAAGCTGCATTAAACACATTATAATGTCAAACAGGCTGATGTGGCTCTAGAGTGGTTACGGTTTATATGTTGTAATGTTGAATTTATTTATGCAAATTAGTAGTGGAGATAGTAACGATGACGATAATTTTAATATAAAAAATGTGAATGATTAATCGATCGTTAATTCTCCCGATGATCGATTAAGAAAATTTTGTTGAATGCCCATCCCTAAGTTAAATCGTTAACAAAAGCTAATCCAACCAGACAAAGAACAGGGGTGTTTAAATACATGAGGACCACAACTGAACACAAGAGGGGAGAATTATATTAAATAATTAACTAAAACTACTGACTTAATCAAAGTAACAATAAGGCAAATAAGTATAATACAGAAAATAATAAGTAATAATAAAGTGACCTTAAACAAACTAGACAAACTAACTAAAACAAAAAACGAACTAATAGTGCTCCCCCCTTTATTCAGTGTAGATGGTCTCTGCCAAAAGGTCCTCGGTCTGGCAATTCAAACAAAACAAAAAAAGAACAAACGTAAGTAAATAATTCAAACTTATATTAACTAGTATATATATATATATATATATATATATATATATATATATATATATATATATATATATATATATATATATATATATATATACATATATATTATATATATATAAGTATATATAAAGTAGTATATAAGTATATAAGTATAAATAAAGGAATTAAACTATGTGCTGTAATTAACTTAATGTAAAAAAATAACACTGTGGTGGCAGAGGAATCCACCACAGTCTCTCAAACAGAAAATATTTGTGATGTGAATAATAATAATAATACTACTAGTAATAAATCTTTATTTTTTTTTTTAAAGCACTTTTAAAAATAAGATTTGCAAAGTGCTGTACAAGCAGCAAAGAACAATAAAAAATAGCATTCAGAAAGCAAACAAAATCAAACAAGGAAGGAATCCATTCAATTAAATATAATAAATAAGTTAATAAAATAGAATACAAATAAATAAAGAATAAAATCAAGCTAAAACCAGTTAAAGGAAGGCCAGCTGATAAAAATGAGTTTCAAGAAGTGATTTAAAAGATGATGCTGATGCTGATACTGGTGCGAGCCTTTTCTCCTCAGGCAGGTCATTCGGACTGAAAAGGCTCGATGACCCTTCATCTGGAGCCTGAACTTTGGAACAGCCACAGGGACCTGCCTGAGGATCTAAGGCTGCGGGAGGCTCGTACGGGGTTAAAAGTTCTGAAATGTCACTTGGTGCAAGTTACTTAAAGGGTAAAGGAGCTGCCAACTTGAAAACTACAGCTTCATGACATCACAAAGTGGGAACAGAACATTTTGAGCTTTGGAGATGTAGACAGACTAATAATAAAGTGTTTCTCAAAAGTGTGAATGAAACAAAACACAACTCCAGTTTGTTTTTGATGAAGTAACAGTATTAAAACAAGGCTTAAAGCTCATAACAATCCCCTTTGTGTAATACAGGACCTTTAAAGAAACTGTATGTAGGCCGCACTCTCTCCGTTTTAATAAGATATTACAGTCACAACTAAACCTAAACTAACCTTTTTTCTCATTTTCATTATATGGAAGTCTCTTATGAACGCTTTGAACCTCCAGAATTCAGAGGCTGCACTAGCACTGATTCAGGATTATCTGCAGGTTCTGGTGTTTAGTGAGGATTCAGACCAAACAGTGTCCTTTTAGCTTTAAACCAACGGGACTCAACCAGAACTGTAAATTATAACAAACTTCAACACTATCTTGACACAAACCAGTTTTAATAATGAAATGTAATGCATGAGCTGTTACCTCCTTATCGATCACAGCCTGTTCTAGGAGCTATATCTTTTTATTGTCGTCATAATAATAAATGAATGAGGAAGACAATAAATGAATGAGGAAGCAGCTGTGTACCAGGCATAAAACATAATCACAACCTCGGGGCTTTTTCAAACAGAGCGTGGAGTGAGAGAGTTTTATGGATTGGGAACCTAAACAACAGCCAATATCACACTGTCACTGCTGAGGTCAAAAAAGGACCTGAGATCTGAGAGTAGAGTGCTTTACCCACTGTGAATTTGACAGTCTCACTCTGGATTAGGGATGGGACAATAAAAAATAATCAAATTTATCGTGATAAAAAGGATAGACAATAACTACTTATCCACGTTGATCTCTTCTTAGGTTATCATTTTCACTTCTAACAAAGTACAATACTAAAACAGCTTTAAATATGGAACTTATTCATAACATTACATTATAATTATTTATATCCATAAAATTTTTAAACTGTCACCAACTTACAAATAATTCTTGTGCTATAATAATAATTATTTTGGCCATTGAGGTAAACATTGTTGTCCAGGCTGGTGCCCCCTAGTGCCTCCACTCAACTCATCACAAACAGACCTGGACTTGTGTTTTGTTTCGTTTACATGTTTGAGTAACTCTTTATTATTCGTCTGTTCCACCTTCTGACATCATGAAGTAGTAGTTTTCCAGTGAACAGCTACTTTTTACTTTTAATTCAGTAGAGATGGACTGAAATCATCCAAATGATTCTAGTGAAGGAGTATGGAGTTCAAAAACACGGTGGAGCACTTCCTGTATTACCCCATGACATCACAAGGTGGAAGAGAGGTTTGTGTGTTTAACATGTGTGAATGAATCAATGAAACAAAACGCAACTCCAGGTCTGTTTGTGATGAGGAAACAACATTTTATCAGAAACAAGCATAATTCGGGCCCTTTAAATTGAAAACAAAATGCCACATCCTCCACATTGGTGAAGTTAAAATTAAACAGACAAGTGCAGAGTTGTCGAGGTTGAACACAAGTTGATTTTACATGCTCTGTCCGTGGTCCTGATTTAGCCCTGATTTGTTGGAGCAGTAGAGCAGTGATGAAGGAGGTGGTCCGCTCTGAATGCAGCAGAGGGGGGTCTCCGGGGTCTGGACTCTTCTGATTGCACTGCACCCATGAAGAGACACACCCAAACAGACTTATCACACATACACACTTACGCACTTCATAACGAAGACAGACACATGCGCACGGACTGTTTATGCACTTTGACTCTTATCCGTAGGTTTACACAACGATGAAATGTTAAGGGCCGTTCACACCAGAGCGTCAAAAAACACCCTAGACGCCTCTATTTGGACGCCTTGGACGAAAAATACTTGATGTGCGACCGTTGCCCTGGAAACAAGTGTCTGGTCACGGTCTTTTCCCGAAACAATGGCAGACCAGACTGAGAGAGACTTTAGTGTTTTTATGACATAAAACCATCAGCGGAGGAGATGAATATATGTAAACCCCGCTAATGACACTGGTCCAGTCCTGGTTTAGTCCCGGTCTAGTCCTGGTTTAGTCCCGGTCTAGTCCTGGTTTAGTCCCAATTTAGTCCTGGTCTAGTTCGGGTTTAGTCATGGTCTAGTCCTGGTCTAGTCCAAAGTTAGTCCTGGTCTAGTTCCGGTCTAGTTCTGGTCTAGTCCCGGTCTAGTCCTGGTTTAGTCCCGAGTTAGTCCTGGTCTAGTTCCGGTCTAGTTCTGGTCTAGTCCTGGTTTAGTCCCGAGTTAGTCCTGGTCTAGTTCCGGTCTAGTTCTGGTCTAGTCCTGGTTTAGTCCCGAGTTAGTCCTGGTCTAGTTCCGGTCTAGTTCTGGTCTAGTCCTGGTTTAGTCCCGAGTTAGTCCTGGTCTAGTTCCGGTCTAGTTCTGGTCTAGTCCTGGTTTAGTCGCGAGTGAGTCCTGGTCTAGTTCCGGTCTAGTTGGTCTAGTTCTGGTCTAGTCCTGGTTTTGTCCCGAGTTAGTCCTGGTCTAGTTCCGGTCTAGTTCTGGTCTAGTCCTGGTTTAGTCCCGAGTTAGTCCTGGTCTAGGTTCCGGTCTAGTTCCGGTCTAGTCCTGGTTTTGTCCCGAGTTAGTCCTGGTCTAGTTCCGGTCTAGTTCTGGTCTAGTCCTGGTTTTGTCCCGAGTTAGTCCTGGTCTAGTTCCGGTCTAGTCCTGGTCTAGTCCTGGTTTAGTCCGAGTTAGTCCTGGTCTAGTTCCGGTCTAGTTCTGGTCTAGTCTGGTTTAGTCGCGAGTGAGTCCTGGTCTAGTTCCGGTCTAGTTCCGGTCTAGTCCTGGTTTTGTCCCGAGTTAGTCCTGGTCTAGTTCCGGTCTAGTTCTGGTCTAGTCCTGGTTTAGTCCCGAGTTAGTCCTGGTCTAGTTCCGGTCTAGTTCCGGTCTAGTCCTGGTTTAGTCGCGAGTTAGTCCTGGTCTAGTTCCGGTCTAGTTCTGGTCTAGTCCTGGTTTTGTCCCGAGTTAGTCCTGGTCTAGTTCCGGTCTAGTTCTGGTTTAGTCGCGAGTTAGTCCTGGTCTAGTTCCGATCTAGTTCTGGTCTAGTCCTGGTTTTGTCCCGAGTTAGTCCTGGTCTAGTTCCGGTCTAGTTCTGGTCTAGTCCTGGTTTAGTCCCGAGTTAGTCCTGGTCTAGTTCCGGTCTAGTCCTGGTCTAGTCCTGGTCTAGTCCTGGCTTAGTCCTAGTCTAGTCCTGTCTAGTCCCGGTCTAGTCCTGGTCTAGTCCTGGCTTAGTCCTAGTCTAGTCCCTGTCTAGTTCCGGTCTAGTCCTGGTCTAGTCCTGGTTTAGTCGCGATTTAGTCCTGGTCTAGTTCCGGTCTAGTTCTGGTCTAGTCCTGGTTTAGTCCCGAGTTAGTCCTGGTCTAGTCCGGTCTAGTTCTGGTCTAGTCCTGGTTTAGTCCCGAGTTAGTCCTGGTCTAGTTCCGGTCTAGTTCTGGTCTAGTCCTGGTTTAGTCCCGAGTTAGTCCTGGTCTAGTTCCGGTCTAGTTCTGGTCTAGTCCTGGTTTAGTCCCGAGTTAGTCCTGGTCTAGTTCCGGTCTAGTTCTGGTCTAGTCCTGGTTTAGTCGCGAGTTAGTCCTGGTCTAGTTCCGGTCTAGTTCTGGTCTAGTCCTGGTTTAGTCGCGATTTAGTCCTGGTCTAGTTCCGGTCTAGTTCTGGTCTAGTCCTGAGTTAGTCCTGGTCTAGTTCCGGTCTAGTTCTGGTCTAGTCCTGGTTTAGTCCCGAGTTAGTCCTGGTCTAGTTCCGGTCTAGTTCTGGTCTAGTCCTGGTTTAGTCCCGAGTTAGTCCTGGTCTAGTTCCAGTCTAGTTCTGGTCTAGTCCTGGTTTAGTCGCGAGTTAGTCCTGGTCTAGTTCCGGTCTAGTCCTGGTCTAGTCCTGGCTTAGTCCTAGTCTAGTCCCGGTCTAGTCCTGGTTTAGTCCTGGTCTAGTCCTGGTCTAGTCCTGGCTTAGTCCTAGTCTAGTCCCTGTCTAGTCCCGGTCTAGTCCTGGTCTAGTCCCGGTCTAGTCCTGGTCTAGTCCTGGCTTAGTCCTAGTCTAGTCCCGGTCTAGTCCTGGTTTAGTCCTGGTCCGGTTCTGGTGTAGTCCTCGTGATTGTGGCAAATTTATGCTCCACTAATGTTTGTTTGTCTGTCTCGAAAAGTTCAGCATTTTCAACTTTTTGGCTCTAAACGTGTATCCAAGGCATCAATGCCAAAACGCTCAAGATGTGCTGTGTCGACGCCAGATTCACGCCGCCAAATAAGACTTTACATATAAACTCGACACTTTGACGCTCTGGTGTGAATAGCCCTTTAGAGCTGTTGCCATAGCGATTAACTACTAAAACTTATATATCTTTTGAATGTCAGTAGCTCTCAAAATGTTGTTATATAACAGGAAGATGAAACAAACAACCTTTTGAAGGGACAGTTGGGAATTTTGGACATAGGACCTCATTTCCTCATGAGTGTTGTAGACGTGTGGAGACACTTTTTAAAATATTCCATCCAGTTCTTGTATTTGCAGAGGTCACTGGTCTAGGCTAGTGCATGTTAAAGGCCATAGTTATCCTGCCACTAAAACCAGTCTTACCCACTCCACAAAACACCCAAAGCAAATCTATTATTACACCAGATTGTCGATGTAAATGTCTGTGTTGATAGAACAATGTTTGAAATAAAACTAACCTTGCATCACATGAATCGTCGCATGTTGAGGGACTATTTTCTCATATATCAGTCCGCCGCTTCCAAGCTTTCTATCAGGAAGTACAACTCACTGCTGCTGTTCAGACATAAATCCTTCAAATGCAAGGTTAGTTTTACTTCTAAAATTATTCTATCAACACAGATATTTACATCAACAGTCTGGTGTAATAATAGATTTTCTTCGGGTGTTTTGTGGAGTGGGTAAGACTGTTTTTCGTGCCAAGCTAACTATGGCCATTGACATGCACTAGCCTAGCACCAGCGACCTCTGCAAATACAAGGACTGGATGGAATATTTTAAAAAGTGTCTCCACACGTCTCCAACACTCTGGCTCACTAAGAAATGAGGTCCTATGTCCAAAATTCTGGACAGTCCTTTAAAAGTGCACTATGTAACTTTTGTTTTGGAGGTCTGCCGGTCTCCATGGAGTTGTTATTGCTTTGCCTGGAAAATTAGTATCTGGCTGGTATTTATTTAATTATAGGGTTTGTTTTTATTTACTAAAAATAAAAAAAGTAACATGCATTCTTGCTATAAGCTGGGTTGCCTCTCCACAGATCTGACCTGTAATTTGGCCTAGCAACTTTAATGTCTTACTGTGGAACATTAAAAAAAAAAAAGTAAAAATCTCCATGGGGAAATTTAACTCTTATTCAGGGTCTGCCCCAATAATTTTTTCCCCTATACAGATATTTTACAAACAGCTCTTGAGGCCAAAATCAGCCTGATGTGTCCTGGCTGCCTCTAATATGCAATCAGGAAGTGCGTGATTAGCATACTAGTTGTTGTTTACCTTTCTGAAAGTTGTGAAAAGTGCCAGAGATCCGTTTTTCCAACTTTTTAAGACAGTGCGAATCAGATACAGCCTTATAAACCTGCTTGTGTTTCTTCTAGCTGCTCTCATTTGCGGATTGGATTATTCAGCCGCATCTTCTCCATCTTGTGCCCGTGTCATGGTTCAGTTCCCGTCCTCCTGTTGATCAGCCGCTAACGCTAATCCTGCTTTATGTATGCAGCTAACCCAGGGCCAGAGGCAGAGTGGGACCTCACCTCACCTCTTCAATTAATACGCTCTCCTCAGATGCTAAACAAGGCCCTTACATAACAGCCGCAATCGGTCCCGTTACACAATGCACACATTAGCATCTTACATTAGGGCTTTGAAGATGTTTACTGTGTGGCTTTGACTTTCCTGACGAGACAACAGAGGCCAGAATATTACCACTATTACCCACGCAAACTCTCGGTCAGGTCTGTGTAGGTTCTGTTTTTTGTTTATCCTGCAACCATTATGTATACTCAAAGTTTTAGAAATAGTCCTACTAACTTAATTATGTTAAGTTGCTGTAACATGTACTTCTTTTTGAGTAATTTCAACTAGTATTTTTTTGGTTAAAGGGAACTATTGTGGGTATAAGTGAGCGTAACTTAAAAACACAGATGAGGTACAACTTAGTAGAATTAAGTAGTGCTGTCATGCGATTAAAAAAATTTAGAGATTAATTAATTATGATCTGTAATTAATTAATCTAATTAATCTCATTTTAATCTCACCTAAAAATTGCTGAGAAAAGCCTTCAATTTGAGGTATTTTCATTTAAATTCATTATTACATTATTGTGGCAGATCAAAAGACTGATATAGATTTAAAAAAGTGACTTGATAAAGTCATTTATTGTTTAACAAATCTCTCCAAATTGGCTGTTGAGCCCAAGTCTCCATGAATAAGAAACTGTTTGCTGTAAAGTAGCAAAAACTAGGAAATCTGAACATAAAAACTTTTGTCTACTTATAGACAATAAAATGTCCAGTCTTTCCTTAACCATATTAAAAATATTATTGATAGAGAAATGCTTTATATATGAGATCACTGGTTTTAGTCCTGGTTTAGACCTGCTTTAGTCCTACTTTAGTCCTAGTTTAGTCCTGGAATGAATTAATCCTGGTTTTAGTCCTGGTGTTAGTTCTGGTTTAGTTCTGGTTTAGACCTGGTTTTAGTTCTGGTTTTAGTTCTGGTTTAGTCCTGGTTTAGACCTGGTTTAGTCCTGGTTTAGTCCTGGACTGGACTAGTCCTGGTTTTAGTCTTGGTGTTAGTTCTGGTTTAGAGGCGCACAGGAGGAAGCGCGGTTTACGCCGCGTACGCGAGAAAACACGATCCACACGCGGCTCACGGGAGCACGTCGGTGTCCGTGCTGTAACTACGGAAGGAAACGTGGTCCGCGCGTTCTCAGGTTAATGACGATGATGAAGGTGTGTGTTTGTGTTTGTGTGTGTTTGTGTTGTGTGTGTGTTTGTGTTTGTGTGTGTGTTGTGTTTGTGTGTGTTTGTGTGCGTGTCCCCTCATGTGGCAGGTCACTATAGGACAGTAGTGCAGACATCATGAGTCTATGCAGGTTGTTTTCACCAGTGACATTTAAGTTGTAGGCGATTTTATATTTGTTATTTTCTTTTATACCTCACGTCGGGAGAAGAATTTCCAAGACACGAATTAACGCGATAATTTGACACCCCTAGAATTAAGTAATTAAATGCTGAGATTGATAAAGTCCCGCTATTTCTATTGCTTCAAATAGGGATGATTTAAAAATAAACTTAATTTACAAAGTACATGCTGAAATACAATACAATTTCTAAGCGCCCCACCAAATAAGTACTAAAATCTGTCACAACAAATAAATTGCAATCACACATCATGATATTTTTTTTCTAATAATTTATCGAGGCAAACGGTCTGAAATGCACACACACTGAAAAAAGTAAAACATTGCTGTTGTTCATTCAGTCTTTTTTGCCATGTTTAAAGGAGGTGTTGGGAAGGAGACTCAAACTTGTGACCTCGGGAAAGGACTGTACTTTAGGACTAAATACACTATTTACACTTAGACCCTTGTTGACACCATGGGCTTAATTAAAGAAAATCAAATTGACCTGTGCAGTTTATAGTAGTTATTGAATCTTGCAAATCAGCGGTAATTTACATCTAGTAAATTGACCCATGGAACATTTGTTCATTGAGCATGTCTTTTACCTGCGCTGTGCCAAGTCAACCCACCAACATAGGGGGCAGCACTGGCAACAGCCTCACTCGACTCTGCTCAGTAACTCAGCAGAAGGTACATGTGCTCTGGCCTCCGGATCATCCACCAGCAACGTGACCGAGACCTCGTCAGATCAACGGCTACGTCTGTTTCCCTGCGATTAAAGGTAATTTTAAAAATACTTTTAGACTTGTCTTAAAGGTTGTATAGAGGATTTTCCAAGGAACGAGAAATCCAGCGACTGTTTGTCCTTTTTCAAATGTTGCGCATGCGTGAAACCACCCCCCCTCCCCTACAGCTCCTACGTAGAAACGCCTCCTCCTGCCTCCTCTTTACGCCAGAAACAGGTTTGTTTACAGCCGGTGCGCTGCACATGACTTGTAAACAACTAACTACAGTGTTGGTTAGGCAAGACGGAGAAGTGAGGAGCAGGGAGAGGAGAGAGGAGAGGAGAGGGGAGCGGTGCGCGGAGATTCCGTGCCCGGAGAAGTGAGGAGCAGGGGGAAGAGCGGAACGGGCAGCGGGGACAGGAGCAGGAAAGGGGTGCAGAGAAGGGTGCGCGGAGCGAATGAACTAGCTACAACACGCAGCAGCAAGCGGACTCTTTCTTTGCCTTGAAAATTACGTTTTCAGACATAGGATATCGCTTTCGTGTCCTGAAAAACATTTGTAATTTGGCGACCAGTGCGTCAGTCTTTAGACCCTGCGTCTGCTTCAGTTGCGCCATCGCTGAAATGAATCTCCAAGAATCACCTTAGTTTGGCTTCGCTGCTTTTTCCCTTGTCTTCTTCTTTCAGCAATCTCAAAAACGGACTTTCTTTTGCGGCGAACTGCTCCTGGATTCTTGTCGCCATTGCAACAAACTTTGTGCGAACTGCGAGGAAGATATAGGTCCAAAAAGCCGCTAAGAACTGTTGCGTTGGTGGAGTAAACAGCGTCTGTGCGGCTTGCGTCTGTGGACTGCGTGACAGGCGTATGTAAACCACGTACCGGCGGTGCAGGCAAGTCAGTTACACTAGAAACGTAGGGAGATTGATTGACAGCCTGTCAGCTCACAGATAATGAGGCAGTGTCGTTATCTATTGGCAAATGTTTAGCCCCACCACGTCCAGAGTTGATGAATTTTTATTCTCTTTTTTTTGGTCATCATAATTACAAGGCTACTGCATCTCTATAATCTATCATTGACAACTTGAAACAAAAAAAATCCTCCATACAACCTTTAATAATAAGTGTGTCCTATTTGTACGCACAGAGGCACGTAAAGTAATCTACTTGAACATGATTTAAAAAAAAAAAAAGTAAATAAATATTTTCTTAATTAATTATTCTTATTGTAATTATTATTTCAGCATCAAAGCCATAAAATCACCTTTTATTTTTGATACCATATGTGATTATACCCTCATGTTTGCTTATGAGGAGGGAAAAATTTGAGTTTAGTTAGTTTAGCCCCACCTCCATTTTGTGCCAACATTAATACAACACTTGACGTGGTGAGGTAAGCAACAAAATGGTTTTGCTCTGTGCACTAAGTGAAGTTAAAGGCATAAGTCCTGGGAGAACATGTGAGATGAGCGGACAGCGGCTGATGGAGCAGCTGGGACTCTGAAAGGGGCGCCGCGGTGGAGACTCTTCCCACGCTCTCCCGTGGCGTCTCCGTGCAGCTGTTGAGCACTTTAGTTTGTAGAAATGGCACGGTTGTTGATTACCTATTAACTCTTTTAAAGTCAAAATTGTGATTCTTATTCATTTGCATAAAAACCTGCACTGGTATTACCTGAAATTACTAATTTAAGTGTTGCTGTATTTCCCTCCTATTTTTGTATTGTAGCTGTATGCAGAGTTCCAGCGGATTACAACTCAGAACCTGCCCAATACGTTCTACGGAGCTTGACCGCCATAATCCTCGACTCATGGCTTTATTCAGACAGAAGGCAGCAAGAACTGGGAAGACGGCAGATGCTCTGGCTAACATTTTAAAAATCCACGATGAACAGGTAAAAAATTCAAATGAGCTTTGTGAATTTTGCAAATCTACTTTGTTTTGCCATTTGTCTGACTGTATTAAATATGTGAGCAGGTGCACACATATTTTCTAATTGCACTGTTTAAAATTAGCTTTTAAATGAACTTCAGTTTGTACAATTATTCCGTTTTTATATCTGAATAGGAAGCCCATGACATTCACATCAAGTGCACTACTGTTCTCCAGGCCCTTCCTGTGTATCTGCGCGACGACGTTTCTGGATTTTTCATAACTTGCACAGTGAGGCTTTATTTGTTTGTTTCATAAAGTATAAAAAGACATTAACAGTATCATAATATTACAATGACTGAACCAGGTCTAAACCAGGACCAGGTCTAAACCAGGTCTAAACCAGGTTCAGGTTTAAACCAGGTCTGAACCAGGACAAAGTCTAAACCAGGTCTAGTTCTAAGTCAGGTCTAAACCAGGACCAGATCTAAAGCAGGTCTAAACCAGGTCTGAACCTGGTCTGAACAATTATAATTATAATAGTTCTTATTATTAGTAATGATTTACAGTTTGTTTGCTGTTCACTGTATACCTGAGCGCTCAGTATTGTGCAATATAGTGTGCACGATGTGAGGGCCGTTTTGGGAGCAAAGAAGTACTACATTTTATCATTAGAATGAAAATTCTATAATCCAAGATGGCTGCAGCCAATTGATGTCATAATATGCAAATTAGATGGGTACATTTAGTCCCAACATAAACTGTTAGGTTTAACACCACCTAAACATTGCAAAAATAAGAAGAAAGACAAGAGATTAGAATTGTTTTCTCATGAGGAGTGTGGACAGAGAGTGCATTCACCGTTACAGTCTCGACCCGCTCTGATGCACTCTCTGCCGTCTCCTCTTTTATTGTCTTAAGAGGGTCCCTAGTTACAATGGGTGTCTCCGCTCTCAGGGAAGGGGGTGAAAACAGCGGAAACACTAGACATACAAATATGACAAACATGTGTTCACACATACACACACAGACACAGCTTTCTCCGTTCAGCCTTGAAAGTCGTCTGCTCTCATGCTCCGAGAGCCTTATCACCTCGTTGCTCACACGTGAGGGGAGGGTTACTGCATACAGTTTCCAAGCACAAAAGATTATTCAAATTCACAAAGAATGGTACATAGCAAATATAGCAAATATGGGATAATATATACAATTATTCTAACGTAAACTTTCGGTCATAGTTAATATTTCAGAAAGTCTCTAACTCTTATCACTGAAGTTAAAGCCTTTTGAAATTAGATGTCAAAATCGAATGTTTTAGGAAAAACCCTCTGGTGCCTACAGGGTTAAGTCAACAATATACATTTTTAACACCAAGTTTAACAAATGGGTTGGATGGTTCTCTATGACTGTTGGTGATAATCCTCAAGGCCCTTTTCTGTAAAATAAATAATGGCTATAGGTAAGTTTTACATGTTGACCCCTGAATTTCCACACAGTACATCAGATATGGTGCAATTATAGAGTTGTACAAGGTTAATAATGCACTATTTCCTTAAGTCACCAACAGATCATACTGTGTATTATGCAAAACAGTTTAGACTTTTGTTAAGTCGACTTATACAGTTTTCATTTATGGTCTGTTTTCTTTCTCCTCTGCATCATTACTGCTTTCTTAAATTGTGCAGTAACGATAGGAGAAGACTGACGACTCCAGGTTGAGGTCTTCAGGAAGCCCACACACACGGACCATTACCTACTTTTTGATTCACACCACCCACTGCAGCACAAACCTGGCCTTGATTTGTGTGTACAGAGACTTTATAAATGAAGCCCCTGACCTGTGACTGTCACCTGCCTGTCTGTGTGATTATAGATATGTTTGTGCTATAATGTGAAACATTCTAGGCCAGGGTCTCCCACCCCCTTCAAGTATTGCCACAGGATTTCTGAATTACACATATTGTGCTGAAGTAAAATTTGATTGATTAAATGGCTATTACCATTGTACATGTATCATTTTGATGCCTAACTTTGTAGACTAATGAACAGATGGTCTGGAAGTAACTGGATCTTTTCTAAGGCTCTTACTATACTAAATTTCTTGTAACTGCTAAAAATAGTAGCTCTTTGGCATTTTTATTTAGTAAAAGTAGCTCACCAGAGGAAAAAGGCTGAGACACCTGTTCTGGGCAAAGCAGCTGCAAAATGTCTCCATGGGAACAAACTGTTGGCAAACTTCCCTCCAGAAGAGTTACATATTGCACCTTGAATAAAAGTAAAATAAAACATTTTCAGTGTTTAACAGTGTCATATCACATGTACTCAAGTGTAACTAGTACTGTACAGTCCTGTATCAATCTGTCTCTAATGAACTTATGTAAGATGCTCCATTCCAATCTGTTCAATGCATTCCACTGATAATACAACTATATATAGTCCAAGAGCACAAAAGAAGCACACTCCATTTTCAATGTATCTGACCTCAACTACATCTCCTACTTTGTTGGAGCAAGAAATCTGTGCAAACTAAAAACTTCTCTCACTCAGAAATGCTCCTTTTGCATATTGACAGTTGAGTTGGTCATATTTTTTAAGCTTTAAGAAAAAGCAGTCACTTGGTTTTTAGTGTTTTAGACAAGGATGCATTGTGATGTGGTCTCTGGCGTCGCTGGCACTTTGCTTCATTTGACAACATCATGTGCTGAAAACTTCAATAAAACATGAAACTAAAGATTCTGAGAAGTGAGAACAATATTATGGAAATTACTACTCTAGCATTTTGCAACGTTAAATTATTGTTCATAATGTGATCAAAATGGATGCTCCCACTTGAACTGCCTCAAACAAAAGAAAAGTTTCTCAGCTGTAGCTTCTTCTTTGTACATCAAGGTCAAGTCTTGAAGAAATCATCTCCTTTATTCTCTGTCTTGTTAATTATAAGAAAATAAACATGATTGTGCTAAAAACTAGTTGATCAATTGTAAACCTTTTTATTTTCTGAATAAAGGTTTGAGCAAAAGTTAGTTATAAATATAAGTGTATTGAAAATATTTTCCAACACTAAGTTATACATCAACACATGCTGTATTATGTTTCTGTCATCTTCCACTTGTTTGCCTTGTGATGTTGTGGCTGAATTCCAAACTAAATCCTAGTCCTCAGTTCAATCCTTTCTGGGTTTGGTGGCAGTGTTGTGACTAAAGTGTCATTTACGCTGGATTTACACTAACCGCAAGTGCAGTGAGGTTCGGGTTCAGTGTGTTTTTACACGACAGGCTGTGGCAGAGCGTCAAAACTGCTCTCGCAAAACAGTGTGCTCATGGGCATTCACCTTCTGGTTGGGAGTTTAAGCGACAGATCAGCACGTACGAGAAGACGTATTTCAGACTACAAGTACTTTCTCTTGTCTTTGGATACCACATTATTCTGCTTTTGGATACCCTGGCTATCTACAATGGGTAAGTACATTTGCAAAGTACCAGGAGTGTACAGGAAGATTTTATTTTGAAAATACACTAGATCTGCCAGTTCTGCACATCTGATTTTCTTTTTGCTCAGGTGATTTTGTCAGCTTGAAGTCACAGACCGCTGAGGTGTCTGGTTAACTTTGCATTGTAACCATGATTTAATTAATTAATTAATCATTGCATTTATATCGTGCCTTTCAAGATATCCAAAGTGCTTTACAGTTCATTATTCATTCACTCAACACTCGTGATGGTAAACTACTACTGTAGCCACAGCTGTCCTGGGGCAGACTGGCGGAATCGAGGCTGCCAATCTGCGCCACCACCATTTCTCACGCACACACCACTTTCATACTAGGCAATGTGGGTAAAGTGTCTTGCCTAAGGACACAATGACTGTGGCACCTGGAATTCCCAGTGGTCTCCCATCCAAGTCGTACCCAGGCCTGGCCTTGCTTAACTTCTGAGATCTGACAGGATCAGACTTTGACAAGCCGGTATGACCACATTTAAATGTGCACTATGCAACTTTTCCTGGAATGTTCCACAGTTGCTTTATGGAGACAAGCAGGTGACCATCAGTTACAGATCCTCTGGGTTCTGATGCGAGTCACTGCTACATTAGTAATGATAATGCAAGGCTCTAAAGTCAATAGGAGCTCCTGGTTGTATCTGTATCACAGGACGCAGAGTAACCCTCATCTCTTTGGTACTTTGTGATGGTGGCATGTGTGTGTATGTCCCCTTATATTGTTTTTTTCACATTTTTCAGCCTGTAAAGATGCCATGTATCTGATTGCCTGTCATGCTCCAGCTCCACATGTTGATGGAGCTCTGAAGGTCACATGGGCGTATGGTGAGGGGGGGTGAGGGGCTGACGGAGGGCACTTTGGCCCCATCTCTCTGACCACAGGCCGAAGCACAGCCGCTCAAACATATGGGGCGACAGACTGCAAATAACATGAGAAAATATCGCATCTGTCTCTGTCACCTTTGCGTACTGCCCTGACTATAGAACAGAGGTTATATACTCAGACGGAACTAAGGTGTCATATAACTTTACATTGCTGAACACAAAAGAAAAGTGTAGTGTAAGTCAATTCAGAATATTTATTTTGATGTAATTTGTGGAGAAGTTTTCAAATATTTATATAATTTAGGTGACATTCTGGCCACTTAAATGTTCTATATTACATACATTTACTCCCGTGAGCCTTTAGCCATGTTATAATGCTGTTACCTCATTAAAATCTTTCATTTATACATGTCTGACTGATCCTTTATCTCCAAAGCTTAATATCCTTTGTTCCACCGTGTGATGTCATGTAGTGGTAGTTTTCACATGAACAGCTCCTTTTGCATTTTGTTCAGTAGAGATTGGTCATTCCTGGGTTGACATCATCCAAATGACTCTAGTGAACGTGTATAGCATTTATGGCATTTAAAAACACAACAGAGCACTTCCTGTATTGTCACATGACATCACAAGCTGGAACAGAGTGTTTCGTGTTTGAGAGAAGCCCTCAGCCTAAAAATGTAGGATTTGTGTGAATGAAACAAAACACAACTCCAGGTTTGTTTCTGACGACAAAAAACATTACAACAGATCAAGAAACTGTATTATAGGCCCTTTATACTTCCACTATGTAACTTTTCTGTTGGACTGTCTGCTACCCGTTTGTCTCCATGGAGATAAGTTTAATTCCAAACTGTGGATCTTTCAAGGCAAAGCAATAAGATCAATTTATTTTTAGAAGTACTGCCAGTACTGAGTTAGTGTGACTTGTATGTAGTGTATAAGTTAAATAATCCATGTCTGTTGTAAGCCTATTATCACGCAGGTGAATTGGACTCAAATGCAACACAATTGTGCAGGCAAACAAAGGCTTAATTGAATAACAGAAAGTGTCCTTTAACAGGTAAAGATAAATATGTTCATACAATATTTAATAAATCAGACTGACAACAACAAAGGAGTATATGATGTCAAACGTGAACGAAAATATCATCCAGAAACTGGGAAATAGTCTACAAGGAAAATAAGCGGGGAAAGAAACACAGAAGCAGGTAAGGTCAACAAGGAAATAAATCAGAATTGCACTAAATGCAAACAACAGGATACAGAGATACAGAGGTTCAGGGAAAGCTTGAGTGTATGTCTTGACAGGTCGACAATCAGGCAAAGACTGAGGGACCAGAGGGAGTATATATAGACTGAGCCTGGGCTGATTACAAAGTGAGGGGCAGCTGTAGGGAAAGGAGGGAGGTGGCAAAAGGAGGACCGGAACAGAGTGAGAAATGGAACTGTACTGGGGGAAACAAGTAAACAAAAAGACAGAACTGTGACACCTATAAAACATCTCAGTGTAATGTAATAGCTTAAGGCCATGGCACTTTCTCGCCTAAAGTTAAAGTGCCCCAAAACGCACCATGAACAGCAGAGTGCAGTGAAATTGAGAATGTCTGCTGGTCCGTGAACACATCATTGGCGCAAGTTTTGTAACAGTAATGTAGAACAGCAGACAAGACATGGAATTGAAAGGATATGATTAAACCACAGGTATAATGTGGTAAAAAAAATAATAAATAGCTGCAGATTGAGATCGTCTGACACGGTTTCAAAGCATAAATGTAACAAAATTGCAAGTAAGGAGACAGTAGCTCAGTTGGTAGGAGGATGAATCCTCCATGTTTTTTTTTTTTGAGGGAAAAGATTTCGTGTCCTCATTTATAAAGGACTGTGTAGGAATTTCCCTGAGTTAGAGGATTTTCTAAATTGGGAGTTTGCGTGGCGCAGGCCTCTGGTGGCGCCTATAGGAGTATCTATAGGCGCCACCAGAGGCCTGCGCCACGCAAACTCCCAATTTAGAAAATCCTCTGTGCACATTCCACCACACAGTCTGTGCTTTATAGATCCCACCTGCAGCGAGAATCCGCGCACGTGAAGCCACGTCACGTCAATAAAACGGAACATCCAAACACTGCTTACCTCTGTGAGGGCGCTGGCCTGGGTCGGGACGTACACAGACTTTATTGTGTGATTTGTTTAGACAGAGAGAGCCCTTAAGAGAAGCTCTCAATTACAAGAGCTCACTATTAGACAAAAATGCAGGGAATAATTTGGGTTCAGATCAGGTTCAGCTAGTAGGCTACATGTCATGCACAGACTCGGGCCACTTCAGCGAGCGTCATGTAAAGGCAAATGTTGGACATGCATTTAGTCTCAGTGCTTCATTAACCCAAAAGCCTCGCTCCTGTACTGCATTCCAGGTTTGTTTACTATTTCATCCTCCATGTTGGGTCACAGCCATAGACTGTGGTCTGTAAAGGTCTGTGTCACAGACTCTGGTAAAAAGGAGTGTATGGTCACGATGCGGACTACAGGAGACCCAGCACTGTACTGGGAAAGTGCACGCGCTCATACACGAAAGCACGCAGTTTCAAATGTCTAATATTGATGAAAATAATGAGTAGAATAAACAGTCCTTCTCCATGTTTTGGTTAACCGCTGTTTAAATGCAAAAATGTGGTTATAATTCTTTTATATATGTGAAACTCTCTTCCCTTATGAAAAGCCGAGTAGTCTGTAAGTTTTCTCTCTCTGACCTACATACTGGTGCGTGCCTATAGTTAGATTCTATATGTGCCTATAATGAAGGATAGAGCTGAAGGTGTAATCAGGGTCCTTGGTCACTGGAGCTGTCAGGCCGGTGTGAAGTCGCCCACAGAGCCACAGAAAAGCGTGGAAGGACCTGTCCAAAAGAACATGGAAATGAGCTTCATTGAATTCAGAAATGTAATCTGGAGGTGTACTGTAGTTTTTGTAGGTTTTATTTGCAGTTGACTGACATTTGAGCTTCAAAAATGAAATCTAATTTGAGCGAAATATCTTGAAACCAGTCACCTAACCTAGTCAAGGCTTCAAATTACAATTGTATAATGTATTTTTACAGTGTGGCTAAAGAATGATTTCACACACAACCCTTATTTATGGTTCACATATACAGTACAGGTTTGAAAGTATGTCCTCTGCATTTGACCTGTACTTCAGTACTGCTGGGGCAACCTGTGAGGAGGAGCAGGAGCATTAAAAATACATTTCAGACAAAGGTAAAGTAACCTATGTTAATGAAATGGAATAAGATAACATCATGGATAAATAAAGTAAAGTAAATACATCTAAACTAGTCAAAAGTATTTTACAGTGAACATACTAGTATATATTGTCTGAACTAAAGCGTTAAGAATAAGAAAGAGTCCTTTTAGGTTTAAACCAACTGGAAACTGACAACCCAAATGAAAGACCCATGTGAGGTTCGTTCTGCTTTTTACTGGATAATGGTCTAAGAATGTCATATCTTCTTGGGTTGGCCTTGAGTTTCCCCGCGGGTGTGGAGATGTGATGAAATGATCCAAAACGATACTCTGCAGTGTATACTTCCATTTATTAGCAAAGACAGAGTACAATAGCCAATTGACAGACAGTCTGGGTTCTTCACTCGCAGACTTGGAAGGACCCTAAACACAGCAACCTTATCTTACTTCAAACGTCTATGGGATATGGGTAGACCCACTAAACCTAAGCATTATCTGTTATGGAGCAAAAACCTAAACATTCCAGATTTATTTTGGAACCCAGGGGGTGCTCAGCTTACTGGAAAAACCTGTTGACAGTACAGAATATTTTTAGAAATACAAACACTGCAAAATTTAAGTTTGTGAGGCATCTCTCCTCAGCATGCAGATATGCAGATCAAGCTGAATTTCAGATACTACAAGAACCAAACTACCAAATAATAATATAAATAGATAGGATGACAGGTCCATTGTTTTGTCAGCATTACAGTTGTTTTAATAAAAACTACAGATGGTAGATGTAGGATGATTACTTCATATCTGGGTCCCTGGAATGTCATTTTTAAGAAAATCTTACATACAGCCCCATCCATCTATTTTCTTCCGCTTATTCGGGGCCAGGTCGTGGGGGCAGCAGTCTAAGCAGGGACTCCCAGACTTCCTTCACCCTGGACACTTCTTCCAGCTCCTCTGGGGGGACCCTAAGGTGTCCCCAGGCCAGCTTAGAGACATAGTCCATCCAGTGTGTCCTGGGTCTTTCCCAAGGCCTCTTCCCGGTGGGTCATGTCCGGAACACCTCCCGAGGGACATCCGCCCCAGGGCGGCATCTGGAACAGAAGCCTGAGCCACCTCTCGATGTGGAGGAGCAGCAGAACTCTTCCCGTGTGACTGAACTCCTCATATAAGTTTTTCTTCTTCCCACTCCTTTTCGAAAAATGTGCTTTTCTGTTGTTTACAATGTGTATGTAGTATATATATATATATATATATATATATATATATATATATATATATATATATATATATATATATATATATATATCACCCTATCTCTAAGGGAGCGCCCAGCCACTCTTCGAGGAAACTAATTTCGGCCGCTTGTATCTGTGATCTTGTCCTTTTGGTCATTACCCAGAGCTCATGACCATAGGTGAGGGGAGGAACGTAGATTGACGGTAAATCAAGAGCTTTGCTTTTCGGCTCAGCTCCCTCTTCACCACAAAGGTTCAATACAGCGACCACATCACTGCTGATGCTGCACCAATCTGCTTGTCAATCTCACGCTCCATCCTCCCCTCACTCGTGAACAAGACCCTGAGATACTTGAACTCCTCCACTCGAGGCATATATATATATATATATATATAGCTCCTTTAAATATATTTTTGACCACCAGTACAGACACACGCTTCTCACAAAATGGCCGGTCTTCACTTTGACTTTGCACCAATCTGATATGTAAAACCGCACAGGAGTCAAAATAAATTTGTGTACTGGGTGACCTGACTGATCCAGACCTGTGCATGTTTTTATCTGCTTTTCTGAATTCATTTCCTCTGCTTTCAGCCTTGGAGAATGAGGCCTGTGTGGAGAGCCTGGCACAGTTTTTTCCTTTTGTCCACAGTGAAAGCAGGTGAGCTCAGTACCACATTTATCAGGTGGAAGCGTGGGCCAGGACAAACACGAGCTCCCAACACGGCCTGTAACCAGCAGTGTGGAGAAATAAGAGCAAAGAAACACAAAACACTGCAAAATGGAGTAATGTCTGACTTATTTAAGCTTTGTGAATGACTTTTTGGATGACTTACGCTTGGTATTTCAGATTTTACTGCTGAAAAGAATGTGTTTGCAAGGAAAAAGTCATTATCGCAGGCAATAATGGAGGAAAAGGAGTGAATAAGTTAAAATGAGAAAAATTCAGGGCTTCACGCTGTTGCATAAACAGACTTAAAACGAGTCCATTTCAAAAGTTTTGCAGGGATCCAGATTTATTCCTTACTTATAGCATCCTGACTATTCAATGAGTTTATGCTTGATTTTCATAACTTTCACACCAGCCTTACTTACAAAAACACTTAGATGTGACCCTAAAAGTTATGAGGCACCTTAGTGAAGACAATTTGAAGTGTATGGATGTTAAAAGGACAAAGGGCGCTCCTTCTGTTCCTGTATCACAAAAGAAAAACAAGAAATAATATTTGGCTTTTAATGTCACCAGATTTAAACTGGGTCAAAACAAAATCTAAGCCTGTGCAAATCATTACACTTTAGAGGGGATATATTATGCTATTTTCTGATCTGTCTGACAATGTAAATCTGTGTATCATTCGTTCATTTGTTTTTTAATTTAAAACCAAAAATAAGAAAACAAAAAAACAACTGTTTTCTTCATTATTTGTCTCCAAAACCAAAATGAAAAAACAGATAATGATTTGTTTTTTCAGTTTTCAATTTTGTGTTTAAATGAAAAATGGAAAAAACGGATAACGTCCATTTCCCGTTTACGTGACTTCTTTGACTACGATGCCGAACTTTTGCACTGCATACGGACTGAACCAGGACTGATCCAGGTCCGGGACCACACTGGGACCAGACCGGGACCAGACAGGACCAGAGTGGACTCCGAGCTTTGACTCCGAGCCTCCGCAGGGTCCAACCATCAGCTTCGAGCTCCAGCCCTGCCTTGGACTCTGAGCCTCCGGTCTGGTCCCAGCCTGGTCTCAGTCTCAGTCCCAGTCTCAGTCTCGGTCTGGTCCCGGTGTGGTCCCGGCCTGGTCTCGGTCTCAGTCCTGGTCTCATCTCGGTCTGGTCTCAGTCTCGGTCTGGTCCCGGCCTGGTCTCGGTCTCAGTCCTGGTCTCATCTCGGTCTGGTCTCAGTCTCGGTCTGGTCCTGGTCTGGTCCCGGCCTGGTCTCGGTCTCAGTCCTGGTCTCATCTCGGTCTGGTCTCAGTCTCGGTCTGGTCCTGGTCTGGTCCCGGTCTGGTCTCGGTCTCAGTCCCGTTTGGTCCCGGCCTGGTCCTGGTCTGGTCTCGGTCTCAGTCCCGTTTGGTCCCGGCCTGGTCCTGGTCTGGTCTCGGTCTCAGTCCCGCTCTGGTCCCAGTCTGGTCCCGGTCTGGTCTCAGTCTTGGTCTGGTCTCAGTCTCAGTTTGGTTCCGGTCTGGTCCCCGAACTGGATCAGTCCTGGTTCAGTCCATATGCGATGCAGAAGTCCAGCATCGCAGTCACGGGAGTCACGTAATCTGATTTTTCCATTCTTCATTTAAACACAAAATCAAAAACTGAAAAAACAAATCGTTATCCGTTTTTTCATTTTGGTTTTGGAGACAAATAATGAAGAAAACTGTTTTTTTTTTTTTTTTTTTTTTTTCATTTTCTTATTTTTGGTTTTATATTGAAAAACAAATGAACGAATGATACACGAATTAATGTAGTTTACTCATCAAAAAACAAACAAACAAAAAAAACTATCTGTAAGTGTGGGCACTTTCACTGCCATGTTTGAAAAGACTTTGTAAGCTCGAATAGTAATACTAATAATAATGATGAAAAACACTCACTTCCTGTGCTGACTGATAACAATAATTGTGCGGATCACCAATCCCTATGAACCCATTTGTACCCTTAACCCTTTTTTTTTTTTTTTTTTTTTTTTACGTTTCACATTCTTTAATCCATTTTAAGTAAACTTCAGGTGGGGAACTTGCAACTTGTGACTTGAACTTGAGTCACTATTTTTAGGACTTGAGACTTGACTTGATAAAATAGATTAAGTCTTGGGACTCGACTTGGACTTGAAGCTCATCGGACTTCAGGCCTGTGACTTGAGCAGACTTGATGCTTCTCCTAAAATATAGATATTTTTATAAAATACTTTTCTCTTTACAGTTGATAAATGAGATGCTTAATTTTACAGGAACAAACTGGAACATGTCCCTCCCACTTCTCTGTTACTTTGGATGTAACTGAAGTACTGTGATGTGGTATCCTCAAAAGTACTACAGTAATATACAGTACAATACAGGAAAACAGAGGGAACTACATAGAACATTCTACAGAACTACACAGATCCTTCAATTTCAGTACTGACTACATGACAGAATAACTTATAAATCTTAATTCTTTCAACACACATAAACATAAACCCGACATATTTAAGATAAGTTCATCTCTCAAATTCACCTTGTGATGTCATGTGGTGATACAAGAAGTGTTCCACTGTGTTTTTAAACTTCACTAGAATCATTTGGATAATTTCAGCCAATCTCCACAAAACAAAAGGTAAAATGTAGATGTTAACTTAAACTATTGTGTAATATAGGATCTTTAAAGCACCAACCTTGCAAACTGAGGATTTAGTTTGGAAAAAGAACTCTCCTCAAAAGATGTCTGTTGTATTTCTTTTTTTTTTTTTTACCGGTTTCGGCTCTGGTGAAATGTCCCCAACTCTTGCTACAAATTGGTGCGGTAAATCGAATCAGAGGTTACAACAAGCTGAGAACAAGTTGGTAACCCAGAAAAACAAACTATTAACGAACCATTTTAGGAGCACTGCTTTGTCTTATGCTCCAAACAAGCCCAGATTCTGTCCCATTTCTCAGAGCTGAATATATTTGAGGTGATTGCATAAGCATAGTCTGACTCACCTGAGCGCGCCATGATTCAATACAAAGTGACACTGATGAGTTAAAGCGTCAACAAGATAATATGTTTAGGCTGTGATTTCACTGACAACGAATAATAACAAATGTTGCTTGGTGTGTCATTTCAGAATGCTTTTGTGTGTGATTTAAGCCTTGTTATAATGCTGTTACCTCCTTAAAAACATCCCTGGGCTTGTGTTTTGTTTCATTCACACACGTGCTTGAGTAATCCAGCATTATTATTCTGTCTGCATCTCCAGAGCTCCAAATGCTCTGTTCCAGCTTGTGTCATCAGGCTGTAGTTTTCAAGTTAACAGCTGAAAAATGGCATAGCACACTCAGATGGCCGACGTCCAAAAGCTTCTTCCATTTTTAAACAATGTCTTGGCAAAAAAAAAAAAAAAAGCCTTCGTCAGATATTTTTCTTGCTGTGGTCCAAAACAAGAAAACTATCTAATGGAGGCTTTTTTTGCCGAGACGTTTAAAAATGGAAGAAGCTTTTGGACTTTTAGTTTGCTGTTCCTTGTATTTGCAAAGTTCTACAGAAACTTTGGTGTAAGTTTTCTTTTTGATTTGTTTCAGCAGCTACCTTTTACTAGCCAGGCTGGAGCCACCTAGTGCCTCCGCTCAATTTCATTTCTCTCCTACTAGATCAGGAATCGAATAGGTAAGGAATGGGAATACACTATACGGTTTGCAAGAACCCTGGAAGTTGTAGATCGCACACCGGCCAATCAGTGAAGAGTTGTGAAGCCATGACACCAAACTCAAGCGCCTGTCTGGGTCCCTTTTCTGGTACAGCACAACAGTAAACAAACAACACCTAAAATCCAAACACAACGGATTCCAGAATCCGTGTATCATTCGTTCGTTTGTTTTTCAATATAAAACCAAAAATAAGAAAACGAAAAAACAACAGTTTTCTTCGTTATTTGTCTCCAAAACCAAAATGAAAAAAACGGATAACAGTCCCGCTTTGTGACTGTGCCGGACTGGTCCTGGTCTCCGAGACCAGACTGAGACTCCGAGTCCCGGGTCCTCAGCTCCGTAGCCCGGTGCAAAAGTCTCGGCATCGCTCTTAGTCCATTCGGAAGTCAGTCGTACCAACGGGAAGGACGGTGCCGTTCATCCGTCGGTTTTTCCATTCTTCAGTCCCGGTTCAAACACAAAATCGAAAAAAGCTGAAAAAACTAATCGTTATCCCGTTTTTTTCATTTTGGTTTTGGAGACAAATAACGAAGAAAACTGTTGTTTTTTTTTTTTTTTTTCTTATTTTTGGTTTTATATTGAAAAACGAATGAACGAATGATACACGGATTTTCCAGGCACTCCAAACAAGTAGAAACAGTTAACACATCGCACGAGGAAAAAACACCCTCTACTTGCTCCTACTGATTGGAAAACCTGCAGCAAACAGCCACATTTTTGTTCTTTCAACACCTAAAATCCGCCATATCAGACCACTGTAAAAGGAACAACCACATTATGGACTGGGACGGGGCTCGGGTCATTGGATCGGAAAACAAGTTCAAACGCTGGATCAAGGAGGTCATTGAAATCAGAAAACGAGGCACGGACAGCATTAACCGTGATGACGGCGCGTTCCTCCTTTCACACACCTGGGACACCCTCCTCCAGAGACACCGGGCGACGGGAGGCGTGGTCAGTCTGAGCGACCTGCCAGGTCCATCAGGTCTGACCACGCCTACAGGAAGTAACAACAGCTGATATACGACACGTCAACACCAACACCGGTGACAGTTCTGAAGATGCAGCAGCAGCAGCCGAAACATGTCAACAAGATAAACACACTTTACTGCATTGTCTTTAAAAAGAACCCAAGAAGTTAAAGTAAACAAAGCAGTCGAGATGGATGAAAACGAAGACATATATTCTGTGTTGGCAACAATTCCCAAGATCGAGGATTTAAAGCTGGAACAAAGAAAATGTTTGGTGAATTTTATCAAGGGGAAAGACGTTATTGCCCATCATCCTACGAGATTTGGCGCATTTTACCTTTTCTTCAGTACAAATTGGTAATTCCTGGGCTGAAAATGATCAAAAATATAATTTTCTTATCTGTGGTATAAAGTAGTTTCCTCATCAAAAACTGGGAGTTGTATTTAGTTTCATTCAAATTCTCTCAGACAGAAAACACTCTGTTCCACTGCGTTTTTAAACTCCATACACCTTCACTAGAACCATTTGGATAATTTTAGCCCTGGAATTGACTAATAATAAAGCGTTACTTAAACAAGTGCATAAATTTAAAGCCCCCCCTTAATAATAATAATAATAATAATAATATTTTTGCCAGTTTATAATTTAAATTCCTTTTCTCTCTCTCTCTTCCCATTTTTAATAAACATTATACTTAACTGTATAGTGGTCCAAGAAATTATTCATGTAAGTGAGAGAAGCTTAAAGGTGCACTATGTAACTTACTGGTTGGGGGTCCGTCACTTGCTTGTTTCTATGGATATGTCAAAGCTCTGCCTAGGATGTTCCACAGTATGACATTAAATGGCTCTGTCTTACTTTTATTCAATTACAGGTGGGTTTTATAGCTCAAAAATACCTGGAAAAACTGCCATTCTGACGGTGAGCGGGATCACTTCTCCACAGATCTGAACTGCAACTTAAGCTGCGTTCAGACTGCAGCCTGAAGTGACCCAAATCCGATTTTTTGGCCCCTATGTGACCTGTATCTGATCTTTTAATGACAGTCTGAACGACACAGATCCAATTTTTTCAAATGTGACCCAGGCCACTTGGATATGTGGTCCTGAAACTGATACATATCCAATCTTTTGACATGTGACTTCAGTCTGAACGATCAAAGCGCATGAATCCGACCTACACGTTATCAACAAGCCACAAACGTCACTATTCTGCGCTGAAGTAGGCGAAAATTGTTAATGAACTCTGTCACTGAAGTGAAGCACATCACCACTCACCACTCTTGTCTACGTCTCCACATCCACACGTTCCTTTCAACGGACGTCGCTGCCGCTGTCCCACAAAACACCACAGCTAAAAACCTCGTCCTTCTCCTTCTCAATCTCCTCTTTAAAATAAGTAAATTGTTCATGTTCTGGCTCCGGTAAAAGAGAAACTTTAAAATCTCCAGGTGCTCAATGCTCGCGTCCATGTTTGGACAACTTCCGTAAACACAGAGCACGCTCGCTGAGGTTGACGTCATCGTGTCTCCAGTGCACATGCGGGACACTTTCGGGAATTTTAATGTTCACACTGGAGATCACATACAAGTCACATTTAATTGGAAATGTGAACGACCTCGCAAAAACATCGGATTTCACAAAAAAATCTGAATTGAGCATTAAGCCCTGCAGTCTGAACGTAGCCTTAGTCTGGTTTGGTCTCCATGAAGGTAGGAAAGTTTAATGCTATACTATGAAACTTTCCAGACAAGCAAGAGCACCAGAAAAGCTACACAAAGCATGTTTAAATCGTGCTCTTCAAACACATTTGTCTAAAGAGAAACTGTTGGGACGAGAAGACCAAACTACAACATTTACTCAAGTAAGAGTATGGTTACTTCAATTAAAAAAATACTGAAGTACGAATACAAATATTCTGCTAGAAAAAGAAAATATATTTAGTAAAGTAAATGTAAGCTCTGGATATTGTGTTTCGTACCGCACTTGGACTTTTCCCTTCAAGCTCTGCAGAGTTCAGGCCCTTATTTCTTGCTCCAACAAAGCACAACAAGTTGCTTGGAGTGTCGGGAAAACAGTACAACACAAAACTGTATTTGATAAAATGAATAGGAGTCTTCACTGTGCACCAAAACATTATTTTCTGTTCTATTGTCTGTTGGAAAAGGTGTTCTCTGTTAGAAAATGAGTGTCTCTGTGTCGCTTTGTTAACCTTTAATGAGAGTTTTGTATTATTATTATTGCAGTCACAGTGTCTTTCAAAAGCAACGTAATAAACTTGAGATAAAAAATAACCAGCAGCCGATTATTTATTAAAGGGCCCATGTTACACTATTCTCTGATCTATGTTATAAAGTTGTTTCCTGGAGTTGTGTTTTGTTTCATTCACACACGTTTAACACACAAACCCTCAGATTTAGTCGTTAGGCTGCGTTCTTCTCTCAAACTGAAAACACTCTCTTCCAACTTGTGATGTCATGTGGTAACACAGGAAGTGCTCGACTGCCTTTTTAAGCTCCACACACCTTCACTAGAATCATTCGGATGATTTCAGGATTGGAATGGCTAATCTCTGCTGAATTGAAGATAAATAGTAGCTGTTAAACTACCACTACATGACATCACAAGGTGGAGTAGAGCATTTTCAGCTTTGGATACAAATTAATAATGCAGGATTTGTCAAACATGTGTGAATGAAAAAAGAACACACAACTCCAAATATGTTCTTGATTCCTCTGTGAAGTTGGCCCCTCATCATCTTTTATAGGTCAAATTGGGAATCTTCAAAACGCTCTAAAACGGCCCAAAATGGTGTCAATTGTTTGTGCTTCGCTTGTGCTGCAACAAGTTTTGTTTGTGCTTTATGGTTTTTTAGATATTAACAGTTTTATTTTTTGGTCGATGGCGTCATCCAGCCCCTCAAAATGTTAAATAGCCTCAAAACAGGCAGAATATTATATGAAGCATTTGTATTTCATTTGTGCTGTTTTGTGCTTTGACAATTTTCATTTGTGCGAGGATATTTCCAAAAAATTATTGATGATTATTTTTGCGGAAATTATATGACGTCATTTCTGCTCAGCTGACGGCAGCGGCTTTAGCAAAACTCAGCAAAACTAGTGAAGATAAACGATCTCAGGCTGTGGAAAAGTCTGTATTATTATATAAAATATGGATCAAAAACAAGTTATTAAAGACTTTTCCACAGCCTGAGACCGTTTATCTTCACTCGTTTTGCTGAGTTTTGCTAAAGCCACTGCCGTCAGCTGAGTGGAAATGAAGTCATATAATTTAACTAAAAATAAACATTACCATATTTTCTGGACGACTGAGCACACCTGAATATTAACCGCATCAACTAAATTTTAAAATTGTGCATAGGTCGCACCTGAATATAAGCCGCAGGTGTCCACGTCCTCGAGAACGTCAACAAGGGCCGTCTGCTTTTATCGCCTCAAAGCTTTTGTCGTCTTTTTGCGTTGAGGCAGTTCGTCACGCTGCTGTCGCCAAAATCCCACCATGGACTCACTGTTGCCGAGCTCACGTGCAGCAGATCTGTTCCCTTCTTCCACAGCCACAACAATCGCCTTTAACTTAAGAGCTGCATCGCCTGTATTTCTTCATGGGTTTTCTGTGAGGAGGGTGTGTGTATGAAGCGCAAAATAACTGTTTAAAACTTCCTCGGCGCATCACCCCCGTCTCTCCCCGCGCTCTACCGCTTATGTCTCCTGCAGAAAGAGCCTCTGTCCTGTCTGTATCACGTCAGAGTCTTGGAGGATTTCAGCAGATTTCAGACTCTCTCGGGGGCGGGGCGAGTTCTGTCAATCAGGTCTGAGTGGATGTCCGGCTACTGAAGTTTGAGACGTTTCTTCTCGTCAGTAAGATGTATGCCCCTCACTAAAGTTAATTTAGCATCGTGAGGAGAAAATTCAGTTTGTCGACTGGACAAAAGTTAGTTTGGTTGAAGATGTTTCGCAGCTCATCCAAGCTGCTTCTTCAGTTCTGGTCAGACGCTGGTGGCCACTTCCTTATATCTGTCTGCAGGGAGGAGCTAACTACTCTGAAACTAACACAACCTACTTGTTTACAGTTTCTGTTAGTTTGGCCTGTTGACTTGTACAGGGTGTGGGGGTCTGATTATCATAACATAACACAAAATGTGTTGCAGCATTTGCATTTGTGTTGTGGCGTTTGTATTTGCTGAGGCGTTTGCAATAAAAAAAGAGTCATTTCCGTTGTGGCTTTTTGTTGTGTTGTCGCATTTGTGTTTGTTGCGGCGTTTGCGTTTGTTGTGACCCCTCTCGGCTTCCGTAATTTTGTGTAATACAGGACGTTTAACCTCAGTAACTGGTTGTTTTTTTTTTGTAACATCCTCACAGAGAAGCTTGTGTGAGCGAGTGCAGCGGAGACCCACGAGAATTTGTCATTTTAGTCACAACATTCTCACCGAACCCTGAAGTTCCACAACAAAGACGTCTCGGTTTTGAGCTGGAGGCTGGGATTTAGTTTGGAAATCTGCCAACTCAAACAAAACAGACAAAATCACAAGGCAAACAAGTTGAAGGTGAGAAAAACAAGATACAATATGTCTTTCTGTGCAATATGTTAGTGGAGTAAAGAATGTTCTATAAAGTTTTGATTCAGAACTAAACTTTGCTCAAGGTGTGATTCAGACAATAAAACATGTTTACAATTGACAACCTTCTCTTCCGTGGAATAATGTTGTTTTTTCAATGAATAGAAAATAAAGGACTTGACCTTGATGTACAGAAAAGAAGCTACATTTGAGTTATTTTTTTATTTCCTTTTTAAGAATTTGAGTGGGTGGATTAGTTTTAAATACATTCTTAACAATACATCCATGTTGCAAAAGGCTTTAGTTGTGATTTCCACTCCTGTGAACAATATAAGATCCATACCTTTACAATTTTCAAGGTGACCAAAGTGTTTTTCAGTGAACACAAAACCAGGTAAAATGTTGAAATACTTTAAATAGTGAAATAATAAAACTAACTGATTAAATGAAAATGGAAAAAAAACAAAAAACGGATAAATAGTTTCCCGTTTCAGTGACTGCGATGTCGAACTTTTGCGGGTTGAACCAGGACTGAACCAGGACTGAGCCAGGGCTAAACCAGGACTAAACCAGGACTGAACCAGGACTGAACCAGGGCTAAACCAGGACTAAACCAGGACTGAACCAGGACTGAACCAGGGCTAAACCAGGACTAAACCAGGTCTAAATCAGGATTGAACCAGGACTGAACCAGGACTAAACCAGGTCTAAACCAGGTCTAAACCAAGGACTGAACCAGGACTAAAAAACAGGATTAAACCAGGACTAAACCAGGATTAAACCAGGACTGAACCAGGAATAAAACAGGATTAAACCAGGTCTAAACCAGGACTAAAACAGGATTAAACCAGGACTAAACCAGGTCTAAACCAGGTCTAAACCAGGACTGAACCAGGACTAAAACAGGATTAAACCAGGTCTAAACCAGGATTAAACCAGGACTGAACCAGGTCTAAACCAGGACTGAACCAGGAATAAATCAGGTCTAAACCAGGACTAAACCAGGATTCAGTGTCGGAACAGGCCCAGAGGTGCGCCCGCGTAGACTGTCTGGTGATCAGGACTGAGACCAGAGCCAGACCAGGACTGAGACTGGTTTAGTCCTGATTTAGAGCTATTTAGTCCTGACTCAGTCCGTATGTGGTGAAAAAGTCTGGCATCGCAGTTTAAATCACGGAAACGGGTCATTATGTGTTTTTTCTATTCTTCATTTAAACAAAAACTTCATTTAAACAAAAACAAATGAATCATTATCTGTTTTTTCATTTTCTTATTTTTCGTTTTATTTTGCAAAAACAAATGAACGAATTACACATGGATTTATGATCCTAGATTAAAAAAGGTCAAAGTCTACGATGGTCAGTGTTGGGAAGGTTACTTTTAAAATGTAATCCCCTACAGATTACAGATTACACACCCCAAAATGTAATTTGTAACGTAATCCATTAAATTACTTAAAGTGAGTAACGTAATCTGATTACTTTGGATTACTTGATATTGTCATGTTTTTTTAAACGACATGAATGTAACAACCACATCCTCAAAATTCATGTTTGTTTCTTCAAAATGTCTGAGCCCAAGTCTCCATGAATAAACAACTGTTTGCTGTAGAGAAACAAAGACCACGAGATCTGAATATAAGAGGTTTTGTCTGTTAAAAGACAATAACAAGATCAGCCTTTCCTTCACCAGATTAAAAAATATTATTGATAGAGAAATTATATGAGATCACCTTAAATTATGTCAACCTACTGTTAGGTGTCATGTTGTTTAGACCTGGTTTAGTCCTGGTTTAGTCCTGATTTTTAGACCAGGTCTAGACCAGGTCTTTAGTTCTGGTTTAGTTGTGGTTCAGTCCTGCTTTAGTCCTGGTTTAGTCCTGGATTAGTCCTGGTTTAGTCCTGGATTAGTTCTGGTTTAGAGGTTCACAGGAGGAAGCGCGGTTTACGCGAGAAAACACAGTCCACACGCGGCGCACGAGACGGTGTCCGCGCTGTAACTACGGAAGGAGACGTGGTCCGCGGGTTCTCAGGTTGATGACGATGATGAAGGTGTGTGTTTGTGTGTGTTTGTTTGTGTTTGTGTGTGTTTGTGTGTATATGACAGTGGTGCAGATATTATGAGTCTATGCAGGTTGTTTTCAACAGGAAAATACCGCCTTGTAATCCACTTATTTCAGCAAAGTAACTGTAATCCAATTACCACTCATTGAAACAGTAACTGTAACTGAATACAGTTACTCCTAATTTGTACTCTGATTACGTAACGGCGGTACATGTAATCCGTTACTCCCCAACACTGACGATGGTGCACATGTCAAGCTCAAAGGTGCAGTGTGTAACTTTTTGGTTCAGGGTCCTGCTTATGGAGATGCCACTGCTCTGCTTGGAATGTTCCACAGTGTGACATTAAACAGCTCTACTTTACATTTATTCAATTACAGGTGGTTTTATAGCTCAAAAATACCTAGAAAAACAGGCATTCTGACTGTGAGCGGGGTCGCCTCTCCACAGCTCTGACCTGTAACTCCATGAAGATTGAAAGGTTTAATACTGCGTAACATTCCAGACAAAGCAATGACATCTCCATGAAGAAAAGCTTATGAAGGACCCTCCACCAGAAAAGTTACACAGTGCAGCTTTAAGACCCTACTTGAGTTACGAACACACAACAGTTCAGTCTCAAGTGGAAGTAAGGCCATAAAGAGCTTTAAAAACACATTTTTAAATTCGATTTCAGTTTTAAATTTGTAGTGATAAAAGAGGGGGGGTGACGTGCCGACATCTGGGAGTGTTAGTTAAAAAACGAGCAACATTCTGAGCAGATGGAGGCGACAGGGCAGACGGAGAGGCCATGATGATATAAACACTGTTGGGCTTTTACTTCAAAACTGTAATGCGTCAAAGTAATTCGTTACATTACAATATTACTGTGTTTAAAATGTAAAATATTACACGACTATTGTGTTACTTTCAAGTTACTCTCATCGAAATAACTGTGCGAAGATACTGAACTTTTAGTGAACGGAGGACTGAACCAGGACTAAACCAGGTCTAAACCAGGATTAAACCTAAACCAGGTCTAAACCAGGATTAAACCAGGACTAAACCAGGTCTAAACCAGGATTAAACCAGGACTAAACCAGGACTAAACCAGGTCTAAACCAGGACTAAACCAGGTCTAAACCAGGATTAAACCAGGTCTAAACCAGGACTAAACCAGGTCTAAACCAGGACTGAACCAGAACTGAACCAGGACTGAACCGGGACTAAACCAGGACTAAACTAGGACTAAACCAGAGCTGAACCAGGACTGAACCGAGGACTGAACCAGGACTGAACTAGGTCTAAACCAGAACTGAACCAGGATTAAACCAGATCTAAACCAGGTCTAAACTAGGACTAAACCAGAGCTGAACCAGAGCTGAACCAGGACTGAACCGGGACTAAATCAGGACTAAACTAGGACTAAACCAGAGCTGAACCAGGACTAAACTAGAAAACAGAACCAGAGCTGAACCAGGACTGAACCGAGGACTGAACCAGGAGGACTGAACTAGGTCTAAACCAGAACTGAACCAGGATTAAACCATATCTAAACCAGGTCTAAACTGGGACTAAACCAGAGCTGAACCGGACTAAACCAGGACTAAACCAGGGCTAAACTAGAAAACAGAACCAGAGCTGAACCGAGGACTGAACCAGGAGGACTGAACCGAGGACTGAACCAGGACGGAACCAGGACTGAACTAGGTCTAAATTAGAACTGAACCAGGATTAAACCATATCTAAACCAAGTCTAAACCAGAACTGAACCAGAGCTGAACCAGGACTAAACCAGGACTAAATTAGAAAACAGAACCAGAGCTGAACCAGGACTGAACCGAGGACTGAATCAGGTCTAAATCAGCTTCGGGTGTTTTGTGGAGTGGGTAAGACATTGACATGCACTATTCTAGCACCAGCGACCTCTGCAAATACAAGGACTGGATGGAATATTTTAAAAAAGTGTCTCCACACGTCTCCAACACTCTGGCTCATTAGGAAATGACGTCTTATGACCAAAACTCCAGACTGTCCCTTCAAGGCGAAACAACAAAATGTATGTGAGAAACATGATTGATTGCTGCTCACAAAGACTTTTTTTGTTGTTCAGTCAAGTATTTAAGTACAGTGTTTATTACATTTACTGTCATTTGATGTCATTAGTGGCTTATTAAAATTTAAATAAAACAATAATAAATCTAAACTGTCAAAATGAAGCTGTGAGAATGGAAAATTTTACCTATAAATGAGTGCGTATACATGCACATCAATAACCCGGTTATGATCGGGTTTTTTGAGTATCCCGGTTTCTTGATGGTGCATGTATACGCAGTAACCCGGTTTCAGTAACCCGGTTATGGCAGTGTCCCGGTTATTAGAAACCGGGTTACTGTAGCTGGTTTATTCCGATAATAACCGGGATACTTGTGTCATGTAAACGCAGTACCCCGGTTACTGCAACATAAAGTTGAGTCGCATGCGTCCAAAAGACACTTTCCAGCCTTTCACCACAACAGTAGTCACATAAATAAATTGACCAACATAAATAAAGTGACCAAACGAGTGAAATTGTAAAATAAAGAGCTGCGCTAAACCTGCACACGTACAATCTGCACTCGTACGACCTGCACTCGTACGACCTGCACTCGTACGACTGCACTCGTACGACCTGCACTCGTAAGCTGCACTCGTGTGAAAAAAGCTAAAACATGAACTATCTCCTATACACTATACGCACGAAACACACTTACCATCATTAGCGCCTCTTCTGTCACAGAAATAACACACATAATCCACAGAGTCGTGTCATTTAGTCCAAAAGAAACTGATCGCATCAGCGGCGCAAGGAGCGAGTTGTTTTTATCACCGCTAACAGTTTATGCTAATTAGCCAAACGGTCTTAAGTTTCGTTTCTGTAAAACGTAAACAAATGTGATCACAGCTGAATTATCTGATCAAACGGGCTGATGTGGCTCTATAGTGTTTATGGTTTATATGTTGTAAAGTTGAGTTTATTTATGCAGAAGATTTTAATGAAGAATCTGCACAGTGGATTGTGGGAGATCTCGTAGCTCCTTAACTTCTTATGCTAAAGGAGCTCACGGTTTGTATTTTTCCTGGTTTATGAAATTGATTTAAGTTAATTTTTGCACCTGCGCATTTGTAAGATCAAGAAACCGGGATACTCCATTTGATCATGTATACGCGGATATGAGTGTCCCGGTTTCTCAGTGCGCATGTAAACGCAGTAACACGAATACTGACATAACCGGGGTATGGCTAATAACCGGGTTACTTATGTGCATGTATACGCACTCAATGTGGAAAAAATAGCGATAAATCCAGCATTCTGTCCTCCTCACAGCACTGACACTTGGGTTAGATTGTAAACTAGTGTTGGTGAAGCCGTTTTACTTGTTTCAGTGTCTTCCTGCAGTGGGATAATCGTACCACTGGAACCATCACTTCAAAAACCTGCATTTTTAACAGAACTGCATTTACAAATGTCTCTCTGCTCCTGTGTACAATCATTGGGAACAGAGCCCCACTCATCTGAACACGTCTCACATACCTGCACGTCTGTGGCCGCGCTGTGCTGTTCGTGCTTTGTGCCTATCGCAGCTCCACACGGGGTAATAGCCTCGTGGGGCTGGGGGATTTGGGTGCTCCTCCAGGTCGCCCATCAAAGGGTGCTGTCTCCTGGGTTTGATCTGCACTATTAAGTTGCTCTGGATCACTGGGTACATGATCTGTCAACTGTCTGGACACGCCTTCTAAATCACTGTTTTTCTTTCTTTATGTTTACCGCTTTCTACTTTTCACATTCATACAGGAGACATCAAACATACGATGCAAGATATATGGAAAGGAAAAGATAGCAAAATAGCACAACAAATGTTTTTTCTAACATTGAAAAAAATATATATATTACAAAAAAAAGTTATTAAAGTTTAATTTTTGTTTAGTACATTCCACACATCGTCTTTCTTTAATCGTTTTGATGCTTTCAGTGAGAATCTAGAATGTAAATCAGGGGTCTCAAACTCAAATTACCTGGGGGCCACATTAGATAAAGTCTGAGTGAGGCTGGGCCGCACTGAGTATTCGATAAATAGCAGTTGCATGGAAAAAAAAAAAAAAGAGAAAGAGAAAGAACAACACGCAACACACTTTCTTAATCTTAAATAACAGTTCAGAACGTGAAAATGTATTCAGAACATAAGTTTACAGTTTAAATTTATGTTCTGAATACATTTTCATGTATAGGTGAGCTTTCATGAAGCATGAGTGAAAGACGATGTAGTTACTACATCATCTTTGATAGTTACTACATCGTCTTTCACTCACGCTTCTCGTATTTCAAACATGGATGGAAGACGCTTGTTTTTGCCTCGTACTTTTTGCTAACATGTTGCCAAGCCTCTGGAATAGATCACTGCAGTTTTGTGGTGCTTGTATATTGATGGGACAACTGTGTTTGCCGCTGAGGGAGCGTGGATTTCGGCGACGCACAGGTGGAGCTTGGTCATCGTGTTGCCAGCAAATTACGCACTGAGTGTTGAGCAGGTAAACACACTGTCAGTGTCTTTTTATTTCTTATTACCCCCTCCAATAAAGGTCCCATACTTATGAACAGGGGAATTCTGTGCCTCCTCTGTGCTCGGATACTGTGATTGTGGGAGCGTAAAGTGAAGTGCGCACACGCACGCCGTATGTGCACGTGTACTTGTATTAACAGATCCACTTAGACTCGTTGCTTCACAACTGCTCTAAGTTGAGTGTTGGGATGTAAACTGCGTTAATAATCTGTTGTTGTGAATCTGGGCACCGATTGCAGCTTCATCTGTCATTATTCTTTGGAATTAAGTGGAGGGCCACAAAAAAATCCTTCCGAAGGCTGCAGTTGGCCCCCGGGCCGCGAGTCTGAGACCCCTGCCATAAATAGTCATGAAAATAAAGAACCAAAGAGTGACCAAACTTTTTACTGATAGGAAGGGAAGATGGATCATCAAAGTGTCATTGGTGAGGAGGTAAGGAGTGAATGTTTACCCTTTTAATCCAATGTGTAAATTGGTTTTATCTTACCTGGGCTCAGAGCCATGTGATAAATGTACCGGATCAGTGAAACTATAAAATAATAATAATACTAAAAAACAAAACAAAATATTTCTTATGGTAACGTTTACACTGAAACGAGTCACCGTATTTGAAACAATCTGCGTCCAGACATGTCGCTTCTGTGTCCGTAATTAAAGCCTTCCCTGTCCACATAGTAACACGAAACCGTCTGAAACGCGACGCTCACGTTGTCTCGACATCACAATGTTACGCGGGCGGTAAAAACAAGGAAGGGGAGCACTATGTCTGAAGTTGCTGCAGCCGATTTCAAGCCGAGGAAGATGGCAAGTGTCTTTTCCTGGACCGAAGACGAGGTTCACTTGTTACTGAACGTAACACTGGATTTTAAGACGAGCATGGTGACTCAGTGGAATCTGTGCAAATAGTTCTAGCTATGGTTGTTTAAACACTTTTCCGCAATAGCATCACATGACCTATGTCACGAACACAACAAATCAGGAAGGCGCAAGTCGCAGTGATGTAGTCCAATAAGGATGAAACTAGAGCTCCTACCTCAGCGTATCAATGTTTTCAGGCGTCCACACAGTGCCCGATCAGATCTCAGATGAATTCGTGGGAACTGGCGGCACCAAATCGCTCTGTCTCGGGAGCCATTTTCCATCAGATTAGTGAGGACATACACTGCATCCGCAACTAAAATGACTCTAATATGTATTAGTGTGGATGGGGCCTAAATGTAACCAGTATTCTTACTATTTACATGTGGAAGCAGAGTCAGCCTTGTGTAGTACTGTGTTCAAGCCTCTGGGTATTAAGCTCTAGCACTTTATCTGACAATGATGTCGTTCTGTCTGATCCAAATGTCTCATCATCGCTCTAGACCAGGGGTGTCCAAACTTTTTAAATCAAGGGCCACATATCTAAACACAGACAAAGCAGAGGGCCAATCAAGGGCCGTAGACTGGTGCTCAATAAAGAGAATAGATGAAATATGTGCACGTTTAGCACGTTAGAATGAGCCATCAGATTTTATTCCTGCTAAGATCCTTAAAACTACACACTAAATTTTAAATATGAACTTTATCAAGGTAGATTTTCAAAACACTTGCAGCAAAAAGTATTTTTTTTTATTGATGCAATGTAATTTGGGCCAATTCACCTGAACGTCTGAGGGCCAAGAAAAATTTGTCTCAGGGCCGCATTTGGCCCCCAGGCCATAGTTTGGACATGCCTGCTCTAGGGAATAGATTTTTTTTTTTGTAACAATGTTTTTATTTCGTTTTATACATCATAAAAGCACAACCACACAATCTATCAGTCATGTACATAAAAACAAACAAAAGAAACAAACAAATGAACAAACAAACAAACAAAAAAACTATTACAGATCAACCTAACAGTTAGAAAACCAAGTTACAGCCATCCATACATTCTTTTTTCCCAACCCAAATATAAATAAACATAAACATATATCTATCTATATATATATATATATATATATAGATATATATGCACTCCATAAAATGTATACATATATAAATACATAGGCAATTGATTTTTAAAATATAACATATTAATAAATATAATTCAACCAGTGATAATTTGTAGTTTTCATGTAAATAATCAGGAGGTCCAGACAAAGTATTACTTACAAACTCCAAAGAGCACAAACCCTCTGCCAGCACACCCCTATACATCAATTTAAAGAACAAATGCTGCCAGTTCACTGGACATGTCCTCAGTACTGATTTGAGACCTGGGTCCTGTCCTAACCTCATCTGTGCAGTTTGTGTGTAATCACACTCACTGCTGTCATCAGGGCCGGGCCTTTCATCCAGCACTCTCCCACATGGACTACACCCCTCCCCCGCCCCCGAACCCTGCTCTTTACGTATAGAGAGACTCATTACTGCCTCTTTTTACGGTCTTGTGTGATTGAATGTTTCTAACAAGCACAGTTTCAGTCCAGCTTTAGTCTCCAACACACACGAGCAGCTCAAAACACTACGAGTAAAGTAAACACATGAAAAGTTTACTGTATAACTTTTCTGATCAGGTGTCTGCAGCCTTATTGGCAGTGTTGGGAAGGTTACTTTTAAAATGTATTCCCCTACAGATTACAGATTACGTACCTCAAAATGTAGTTTGTAACGTAATCCATTAAATTACTTAAAGTGAGTAACGTAATCTGAATATTTTGGATTACATGATTTGCTGTAGAGAAGCAAAGACTAGGAAATCTTCACATAAGATGTTTTGTCTGTTAAAAGAAAATGAAAAGCCCAGACTTTACTGAACCAAATTAACAATATTATTGATAGAAGAAGAGGAAACACGGTCCATGCAGCATGATTTAGTCCTGTTAAATCCTGTTTTAGACCTCGTTTAGACCTGGTTTTGTCCTGGTTTAGTCCTGGTTTAGACCTGGTTTAGACCTGGTTTAGACCTGGTTTTGTCCTGGTTTAGACCTGGTTTAGACCTGGTTTAGCAGATGGTTTAGTGGAATGGTTTAGACTGGGAAAAAAACAAAAAAAGGGGATATAGCCCGACATGTGAAAACAGGAAAATACCACCATGTAATCCATTATTTCAACAAAGTAACTGTAATCCAATTACCACTCACTGAAACAGTAACTGTAACTGAATACAGTTACTCATAATTTGTACTCTGATTACATAACTCCGGTACATGTAATCTGTTACTCCCCAACACTGCTTATTGGTTCTTCGTACTGTGAACTATTCCAGACAAAGTAATAACAGCAGACAGACCCTCCACCTTCGGTCCTTTAATCACAGACCACACACACTTTTCCTTCGTTTTGCAAATGACATTATGTAATTTTTAGATCACGTTCTAACTAAGTGTGGTTAAGAATTGTTCTTTATGGCAAAAAGTGTGTACAATTTGACAACATAAGCCCAAACTAAGTCTAAATCATTAAAGGGGGAATGTTTTGTAAAATAGACTTTTAAGAGGTGTTCTGAACAATGCAACATGATACTCAAACATGCAAAAATGAATACTGTAGTAAATGTAATAATAATTTGCTGCCTGTTAAATACCATTATGAAGAAGCAGGAACTGTGAAGTCAATAGTTATTAAGCCTCTTTGGATCAATATCGCTGTGTATAGTGAACAGAATGTAAAATACTAATCTATGCTTGTACTAACAGTTTGATATTAAACACCAGTCCTCTTTAATTCAATGGAAAAGTTTTGTAAGATCTAGATTAAAAAGAAAAAAAAAAAAACAGGTGTTAAAACTGGTCTTTCAACTGGGTCAGGGGCTCACTCTCTCTCGGTACTTGTCGTTCAGGTTTTACTCCTTTCTCCTTTGCTTTAAATGACCCAGTGGGCGGATTCAGCGAGCGAGAGTCTAACATACCTGGCAATGTAAATGTTTTAAGACCCAGAAGAAAGAAACTTGGAATTCAAAATATGTTCTCGCTTTTCAAATAAATGTCCTTTTGATCAGATTTATTACAAGAACCACTGCAATAACTGTGTGGAATCTTTATATGACCGTGACTCAGCTTTTACATAAGTGATAATGTCGCTTCTTCACAGTTAAAATGTATTCTTATATTTTACGAAAACAGCAGGTCCAACAGCTCTGGAAAAGGTTACATTTTGTGGCTATTCCGGGTTTTCAACTTTTTTGAGCTTTTAACCATGTTATAGTTGTTTCCCCGTCTCCTTTACCTTCTCAGAGTTGTATTTGGAGTGTTTTGTGCATTTGAGGTTTGAGCAATTGTTAATCATTTTTTTCAAGGCGCCATAAAGCTGACCAATCCCTGTTTTCACCGCCACTGGTATACGCCCACTGCTCTGTGCTTACTTCATTCTTCAATTATATTTTCTTAATTGGTGATACACGCAGGATTCGACAGCCTTGTGTAATCATTTTGTTACAAATGAAAAAAAAAAAATCCTTTGCACACCATTGTGATCTGCAGCTGTCCATAGGAGGTGTCAACAGCCACGCGACTCTTTGTTGTGATGACGTTTATGGTGACGTCAGCTCCCACTGGGCACCACAGTTTTCATGGAAGTCAGCCAACTTATTTCTTTTATTAAATCATTTTAGACAAATATTCTGATTTAAAATTATAACATAATGATCCGCAGGTATCATAGACACAAGCACAATATGTCTTCTTTAAGTTTTATTTGTCTTTTTCTGAATACAATTTCACTTAAAACAAGATTTGCCAATATAGAATAAGTGTATTTAATCTTATTTTTAAGTTTGTCTCCTCATTTCAAGTGAGAAAATGCTTGTCTTTTCTTAACCTAGTAAAAAATACAAGTACATTTTTGTTTTAAGAAATAAATGTAAATGTTTTAAGACCCAGAAGAAAGAAACTTGGAATTCAAAATATGTTAGTGCTTTTCAAATAAATGTCCTTTTGATCAGATTTATTACAAGAACCACTGCAATAACTGTGTGGAATCTTTATATGACCGTGACTCAGCTTTTACATAAGTGATAATGTCGCTTCTTCACAGTTAAAATGTATTCTTATATTTTACGAAAACAGCAGGTCCAACAGCTCTGGAAAAGGTTACATTTTGTGGCTATTCCGGGTTTTCAACTTTTTAGAGCTTTTAACCATGTTATAGTTGTTTCCCCGTCTCCTTTACCTTCTCAGAGTTGTATTTGGAGTGTTTTGTGCATTTGAGATTTGAGCAATTGTTAATCATTTTTTTCAAGGCGCCATAAAGCTGACCAATCCCTGTTTTCACCGCCACTGGTATACGCCCACTGCTCTGTGCTTACTTCATTCTTCAATTATATTTTCTTAATTGGTGATACAGCCTTGTGTAATCATTTTGTTACAAATGAAAAAAAAATAATCCTTTGCACACCATTGTGATCTGCAGCTGTCCATAGGAGGTGTCAACAGCCACGCGACTCTTTGTTGTGATGACGTTTATGGTGACGTCAGCTCCCACTGGGCACCACAGTTTTCATGGAAGTCAGCCAACTTATTTCTTTGATTAAATCATTTTAGACGAATATTCTGATTTAAAATTATAACATAATGATCCACAGGTATCACAGATTATAATTATATAACAAACACAAGCACAATATGTCTTCTTTAAGTTTTATTTGTCTTGTTTTGAATACAATTTCACTTAAAACAAGATTTACCTATATAATCCTAATCTTATTTTTAAGTGCAGTTACATTTGTCTCTTCATTTCAAGTGAGAAAATGCTTGTTTTTCCTTAAAGGTTGTATAGAGGATTTTCCAAGGAACGAGAAATCCAGCGACTGTTTGTCCTTTTTCAAATGTTGCGCATGCGTGAAACCACCCCCCTCCCCTACAGCTCCTACGTAGAAATGCCTCCTCCCTCCTCCTCTTTACGCCAGAAACAGGTTTGTTTACAGCCGGTGAGCTGCACATGACTTGTAAACAACTAACTACAGTGTTGGTTAGGCAAGACGGAGAAGTGAGGAGCGGGGTGAGCGGGTGTGCGGACATTTCGTTCGCGGACGAGAAGTGAGGAGAAGGAAGAAGAGCGGAGCAGGGAGAGAGGAGAGAGGAGCGGTGCGTGGAGATTCTGTGCCCGGAGAAGTGAGGAGCAGGGGGAAGAGCGGAACGGGCAGCGGGGACAGGAGCAGGAAAGGGGTGCAGAGAAGGTTGCGCGGAGATTCCGTGCGAATGAACTAGCTACAACACGCAGCAGCAAGCGGACTCTTTCTTTGCCTTGAAAATTAAGTTTTCAGACATAGGATATCACTTTCGTGTCCTGAAAAACATTAGTGTAGCTCTTGGAAATAAAGTACGTTTTCATAATAAGCAGAAGTGACCTGTCCAGGAGTAATTTGGCGACCAGTGCGTCAGTCTTTAGACCCTGCGTCTGCTTCAGTCGCGCCATCGCTGGAATGAATGAATGAACTGCTCCTGGATTCTTGTCGCCATTGCAACAAACTTTGTGCGAACTGCGAGGAAGATATAGGTCAAAAAAAGAACTGTTGCGTTGGTGGAGTAAACAGCGTCTGTGCGTCTTGCGTCTGTGGACTGCGTGACAGACGTACGTAAACCACGTACCGGCGGCGCGCAGGCAAGTCAGTTACGCTAGAAACGTAGGGAGATTGATTGACAGCCTGTCAGCTCACAGATAACGAGGCAGTGTCGTTATCTATTGGCAAATGTTTAGCCCCACCACGTCCAGAGTTGATGAATTTTTATTCTCTTTTTTTTGGTCATCATAATTACAAGGCTACTGCACCTCTATAATCTATCACTGACAACTTGAAACAAAACAAAAAATCCTCCATACAACCTTTAACCTAGTAAAAAAAAATGCAAGTACATTTTGTTTTAAAAAAGAAATATAAATTCTACTTTATTCAAACTTCTCTTCACTTATAAACTAAAAAAAGACATAAAGTTTTTATCAGTTGCCCCACTTTAACTTCAGCTGTTGCTCTGATTGGTGAGAGCAGGTAACTTGCTCTCAATAATCATAATAATAGTAAAGTGTCAGGGGGGAGTAGCACACCGGCAGTTTAAGCAGCTGCAATTGGAAACAGATTTTCAGAACCTGTATTTTCAGGTATAATACAACAGGCCTCACATGTGAAAGCCATGGTATTTCAAAAAAGATTCAAGAACTAAAAAAGAGGAATGATCAATAAAAGCACAATGTTAAAATAAATATGATATTATTTGATCAACTGACTATTCTTTAGGCTTTATTTTAGGATTATGATTTATTAATTCTAATACAAGTTCTGCCACTTTTTTACAACTGAACTATTTCTCTCTACATTGGTCTTAACATAAAAATAATAAAATGTTGTTTGTATGTAAGTGTATAATGGGGATGTTAATCAATTATCTAAAAAAATAATAATAATAAAATCTGTCAGTGAAGTTTTGTTGACAAGGTTTGCAGTGTATCGACTCATAATGTTGATTAAATATACAGTTAGTGCAATGCAAAAGCCTGTAATCTGTAATATATTTGATTAAAGATTGTAATTTATTATGCCACAATTAATTTATACTGAATTAACCAGTTTAACCGTGCGCAAAATGCATAATTGTAGTTTAAGTGATTTCAGTTCTTCCTAAAAATGCAGAGTATGCGTCTGTCTCTCACTACAAACCGCTACATAAAACTAATTCACACTTTCAACAAATCATTCATTTTAGGAGGATTTTTAAATGTCAACTCTTGCTCTCACAAACCAGTCTGGCGACTACTGACGACCCAGACTAGTGCCTCTGGCTTTTGGGTGTTGATTGATGCTGTCAGTGTGGTCAAACAGGACATGTGGGTGTGGCCTCCAGCCTGCAGGGGGAGTAGAGGGGGATATAAGCCCAGTGTGTGTCTGGCTTTGGCACAGTCCTCCTCGAGCTCTGATCTTCGCTGATCTCTTCAGGTCTCCAGAAATCTCACTATGCTCTCCAGAAGCTCCTTCAGCTCTACCTCCACACGCGGCACCTCCCTGGGGTCTGGCCTCCGCACTGTGGGGCGCTCCTCTGGTAGTGTCTATGGAGGAGCAGGAGGGGCAGGTGTGCGCGTCTCCAAATCCAGCTCCGGAGCTCTGGGCGCTGGATTCGATCTGAGCGATGCTGTGGATGTGACCGTCAACGAGAAGGCCACCATGCAGAACCTGAACGACCGCCTGGCCACATACCTCGACAAGGTACAATGTTATATTTTATATCAGCTCATTTGATTTATTCATGAGTAGCAGTATTATTTGTGATTGTAAAAAAGTACTTTGATTTATACAGTTATTTGATGAGGTGTTATCTTCTCACAGGTGCGCAGTCTGGAGAAGGCCAACGCTGATCTGGAGATGAAGATCAGGAAATACCTTGAGAACAGGACCAGCATTCACCTCCACGACAGCTCCGCCCACACAGCCACCATCGTCGGCCTGCAGGACAAGGTACACTTCACCTTCCACAAACTAATTCTATTGACACATATTTACAGCCCCTTTAGAACAGGACAGGCCTGGTGAGCACTGGGGCTTAGATCAGAATCACATTTAGACCCAGAAGTTTTTAGAAATGATTTAATATTAACCCTAACCAGAGCAAATGAGCAGTAGCAGTAAAACAAGCAGAGGCAGCACCAGGAGCAGCACAGCTCTATTCATTTTGTGTCCCTCTAAACACAATTTGTACTTTTTCAGATTGGTGATGCTGCTCGTGTGAATGCTGCTCTGTACTTGGCTGTGGACAACGCCAAACTGGCCGCTGACGACTTCAAAGTCAAGTGAGTAACATTACAGTCAATTTTCATATCAGGAGAAAATACTCTATATTATTATACTATAAGTTGATTAATGTTCATATGTTGGCTGTTGTAGGTTTGAGAACGAGTTTGCCATGCATCAGTCGGTGGAGGCAGACATCGCAGGGCTGAAGAAAGTCCTGGATGGGTTGACTCTGGCTCGCTCGGATCTGGAGATGCAGGTGGAGGGTCTGAAGGACGATCTCATCTACATGAAGAGGCAGCATGAGGAGGTGAGATCTTCAGTCTTTTCTTTTTAATTCACACAGCATTATTTGTGTGGATGGATTAGATTAAATATTTCACTAAACTTTTATTTGTGTCCATGCAGGACCTGCTGGCTCTGCGTGCTAGCATGGGAGGATCAGTGAATGTGGAGGTGGACGCTGCTCCTCAGCAGGACCTCAGCGTTGTCATGGCTGGAATCAGAGAACACTACGAGAGCGTCACCGACAAGAACCGCAGAGACCTGGAGGCCTGGTTCCAGGCCAAGGTGAATACTTCAACCACACTTTACATTAAACATCTTTATAGGTGAAATATGGTTTGTTTGGGAATGTTAAATTCTTCAGGCAACACATTTAGACAATTTGAGTGAATAAATGAAGTTCAAAGTGTTTCTCTCGTGCAGAGCGTTGAGCTGACCAAAGACGTGGCCGTGAGCACAGAGACCCTGAAGACCAGCCGCTCCGAGATTTCTGAACTGCGCCGCACCCTGAGCACACTGGAGATCAAACTGCAGGCTCAGCTCAGTAAGGTATGAAAGAGGACCAGACTCCCACTCAAAGACACGACAGAAAGTTGTTAGCATTAGCACTAAGTTGTTAGCGTTAGCCGCCATGTCTAACTCAGGTCCCAACTCTTGTTTGTAGAAAGGAGCTCTGGAGGTGAACCTGGCTGAAGTGAACAGCCGCTACGCCATGATGCTGGCCAGCTTCCAGCAGCAGGTGACATCACTGGAGGAGCAACTGAGCGCGCTCAGAGCCGATCTGGCCAATCAGACGGAGCAGTACAAATTGCTGCTGGACATTAAGACCAGACTGGAGATGGAGATCGCAGAGTACCGCCGTCTGCTGGATGGAGATATGGAGAAGTGAGTTTTGTTTTCTCCAAAACACTTTCGGTTTTATATGTAGATGTAACAACACAAAGGAAAGTCAGTGTCCTGTAGACGGTGATTCTAATTCTTTCTGTGTTTCTTCAGGCAATCTCTCACCACCAAAACCACCACCACCACCAAAGTCATAACCATTGTCCAGGAAGTGGATGAACATGGAAACATCATTTCTGCTTAGATTAAGTAACATCACCTCAGCCAATCAGAGCTCATGAAACAAGAGGGCTGTGTCCAATCAGAAGTCAAGAAACATCAGAGGACCAGAGTGCAATGATCAATAAAAATAATAAAACTAAAGATTGAAATTGTGTAATAATTTCAAGAGTCAAAATAATTGAAATATATCAGTTTATTGTGTTGTTGTTTTTAAACTAAGTGCCATCATTGAGAGTCAGAGTCATGTTAGCCTTGTCTCTCTGGTTGGTTGGATGGATCTAGTCCTCCCTGTTATTACTGCAACACTCAGCTCACAGTAAAAGGTCCCAGGTTTGCATGTTCTCTCTATGACTGGTTCAGATCCAGTATTGTTTCCCCCATAAATCTAACTAATTCAAAACTAAATTTCACTATTGATGTTTAGCTTTGGAAAATGACATGAAAGCGTAAAGACAAATATACAATGCAATTTTTCAATGCCAAACCACAAAACAATACTCGTCAATTAATTGTTTCCATGCACTCGAGTATCCAGATTATGAGCCTTATCCTGGTCATGACAGTATTCTGGATTTGCAGTTTACATATTCCTGTATACATGCACAATCAGAGCATCCTGGATATTTAGAGTGATAACTATGGCAACTATGGTAAGGCTTTTAGCGTGTTTCTAACAAAAAAGCGACGGGGTAAAAAGATATATTTTAAATAAGAAGGCAAGGCAGGGCAAGTTCATTTGGATAGCACAATTCACACAGAAAGTCATTCAAAGTGCTTTACAGAATAAGAAATATATTGAAATCACAATACAAACAAATCAAAACATAAATAATAATCATAAAATTAAAATTAGAGAGAGACATTAAATGAGAGAGAAGAGTACAGAATGAAAATCTTTCAGTCATATGCACAGCAAGAACATCAGACTATGTGTAATATTGTCATAGTGTCAGTAAAAATCCACAGTGACAGTTTAGTCTTCTTACAGGTGTAATAAAATATTTTAAAAGCCCTGGTAGAAGACTGAGTCGTTTTGGGAAAATTGCTTCTACCTTTTTTGTTACTTTAGTTCACACATACTCAGTACAGCATCTGTGTTGAGAAATTAAGGCCCTGACCACAACTAGTACGTATTCGAGTCGTTTTCATTGCGGATGCAGTGTTCGTCCACACTAATCCGATGGAATATGGCTCCAGAGACGGAATGATCTGGTGCCGCCAGCTCCCAGGAATTAATCTGAGTACAGATCTGATCCAGCACTGTGTGGACGCCTGAAGACGCCTGATACGCTGACGTAGGTCTATGCACCGTGAAGTAACTCAGAACTATAACATAACATATAGATAGAACATATATCCATTCATATATATGATCTATGCGTATGACCTGCAGATGTATAATCTCTGAAAAGTTTAACATGAACCACTGAGTGTTCAATATGAGAGAACACTCATATTCAACTGAGTCCGACAGAAGCTGAACCGCATTAGCGCACAATAGCGAGCTGTTTTTTGAGTGCTTAAGTTTATGCAAATTAGCCATGCAGTTTTAAGTTTCGTTTCTGTAAAACATAAACAAATACCTGGAAAGTTGTGTGGATAGGGAAGGCTTGCGGACACAGAAACGACATGTCTGGACTCAAATCGTTTCCAATATGGTGATTCGTTTCAGCGTAAACGTTGTCTTAGATACTGTGGTTTGCAGTCGCAGTATTCTGATTTATCAACTCATTCTTCTTCAGCACTATGAGAATAACCCAGTGAGAGTATCCTGGTTTCTTACAACGGGGATACTGGCTTTTCCAGGACACTGTGTTTACATGGACACTGATAAACCAGGATACTCAAGCACAGGGGTGCTCAATACGTCGATTGCGATCTACCAGTCGATCGCCAAGGTCGTGTGGGTAGATCGCCGTGTCTCGTCTCTGACTCGCGTTTGGACTCGGTCTTGTCTCTCACTCAAGGTCTGACACTCAACAAGTGCGATCATATTTCATTACGGCCGCTGCTGTTGGTAATAAACTTGTAGCGGGTGCAGGAGCGTGTGGGGCGTCTCAGTGCAGCCTGTGCGCTCATTTGAAACCCGCGGAGACTCTACGGCGCATCACAAACACACACGCTCCCTATGCACGGCTCGTCTGCAACAGCGTGTGCCCTCGTGTACCAGCGTGCATCACAGGGCAGGTTCAACTTCCTCAACATCCTACCTGTCCATCTGCCTCACGTCAGCACGCCGCCCCTCGCCTTTTCACGCTCTCGCTCCTTCCTGCGTACAGCGAACACAAGCCCCTCCCACAGTGCGGCTGATTAGAAGAGCAAGACCAAACGTGAAGCAAAAACGAGTCTAAATTTGTGTTACAGTGTTGGCACAAAGCAGGTCTACAGCATAGAGCGGATCTACAGAACAGACCTACTGCCACATTTGGCTGAAGTTTGTCTAACAAAAGTGCACAAATGCATCTGTGTTTGTCACGATGTGCGTTTGGTTTGGTAAATGTGCAGAGGCTGGTAAATATCACTGCAAAACCAGAAAAGAATGTAACTCCAGTTTGGAACTTTAAAAAACAGGTTTAAAAATCTTCCTTAACTTTTTCTCAGTTTTGTGTAAAGTGCCAGAGGAAGTTCTCTTAAAAAAGGGGTTCTCAAACTGTGGGTGAGGGTCCAAAAAGGGGTACAGAGTGTTTCAGTGCAGTTTGCTTGGCTTTGTATTAGGTAGATCATTATGACTTGGTCATTTTGTAAGTAGCTCACATGCTGAAAAAGTGTGAGCACCTCTGCTCAAGCACATGTAAAAACACTCACTGAGTATGTATACATGCACATCAGTATCCCGGTTACTATCGGAATATACCAACTACAGTATCCCAATTTCTCATAACTGAGATACTGTGTATACATGCGCTATGACAAAACCAAGATACTCAAAAAACCTGATCATAACTGGGATACCGATGTGCATGTAAACGCACTCACTGAATTCCCATTTGCCCACATGAAACTATAGTCTCATTTTGAAATTGTATGTTGACTATTAAAAAAATACAGCTTTAAAATAATTGCAAGATAATCAATAATGAATAAATGAATCAATAATTAACAAAATACCGCCGTGTCATTGTAAGTTAGAATTGGTCACTTTCATAAAAAAAAAAAAAAAAAAAAAACTTTAATACACTTCTAGATGTTATGCCTTAACATCTGAACGCACTCCATCTCCAAATTGAGTATTATTTAAACACGGTAAATCCCCATTGTAATCTCATCATAAAATGTTTGATAGCTTGAGAACCAGCCTCTTTATTACGGCGTATACGCTCTTATGTGACGCTCAGGGCTGTTTTTGTCTCATTTTGTCACTCATGCCCAAAGCAGGTAGCGCTGAACTGGACGTAACCTCATATTAGGAGCCATTAGAATCAGCTTTATTACAACATATGAACATTATGGGAACCCTTCGAGGTACATTTCCAGGGACACTTTTCTTCTCTCGCATTTCTTAATATAATGAACTAATATTTGTGGGACATAAAAAGTGTTAGCGGCAGATGAGAATTTGAGGTGGTGGTGAAACAGGGTCAGATATTTCCTCAGGTCACTGTTACGAAGAATATTGGATGGTGTCATGAAAATTATCTCCCACACCAACAAGAAGAACAAAAAAAAAACAACTTTGCCCGGCTTTCCTTAAAGAAAACTGTCTGTTCCACCTTGTGATGTCATGTAGTAATACAGGAAATGCTCCATTGTGTTTTTTCAACTCCATACACCTTTGCTAGAATAATTTAGATACTTTCAGCCCTGGAATTGCCAATCACTACTGAACTAAAGGTTAAATGAGCTTAAATAAACTTGAAAACTACAGCTCCATGACATCACAAGGTGGAACAGAGCATTTTGAGCTTCGTAGATGTAGACAGACTAATAATAAAAGATTACTCAAACATGTGTGAATGAAACAAAACACAACTCTGGGTATGTTTTTGAGGAGGTAACAGCATTATAACTTGACTTAAAGCTCAGAGGAGTCAATTTTGTGTCATATATGACCTTTGTTACACTTCAGTTATCGTCAAAACTACTCCAAAACCTTTTTCTTGGTTTAAAGCTAATTGTATTTTTCCACTCACACAGTCAATTTAACGTAATGACAAATCGCAAAAGCTTATGTTATGATTTTTATTAAACATTGGCTGGCACATCAGTTAAAATTTGACCTCGGAAGATGAAACCCTCCAGTGTTTCCTGGCTTCTGATTGGACACAGCCCTCTTGTTTCATGAGCTCTGATTGGCTGAGGTGATGTTACTTAATCTAACCAGAAATGATGTTTCCATGTTCATCCACTTCCTGGACAATGGTTATGACTTTGGTGGTGGTGGTGGTTTTGGTGGTGAGAGATTGCCTGAAGAAACACAGAAAGAATTAGAATCACCGTCTACAGGACACTGACTTTCCTTTGTGTTGTTACATCTACATATAAAACCGAAAGTGTTTTGGAGAAAACAAAACTCACTTCTCCATATCTCCATCCAGCAGACGGCGGTACTCTGCGATCTCCATCTCCAGTCTGGTCTTAATGTCCAGCAGCAATTTGTACTGCTCCGTCTGATTGGCCAGATCGGCTCTGAGCGCGCTCAGTTGCTCCAGTGATGTCACCTGCTGCTGGAAGCTGGCCAGCATCATGGCGTAGCGGCTGTTCACTTCAGCCAGGTTCACCTCCAGAGCTCCTTTCTACAAACAAGAGTTGGGACCTGAGTTAGACATGGCGGCTAACGCTAACAACTTAGTGCTAATGCTAACAACTTTCTGTCGTGTCTTTGAGTGGGAGTCTGGTCCTCTTTCATACCTTACTGAGCTGAGCCTGCAGTTTGATCTCCAGTGTGCTCAGGGTGCGGCGCAGTTCAGAAATCTCGGAGCGACTGGTCTTCAGGGTCTCTGTGCTCACGGCCACGTCTTTGGTCAGCTCAACGCTCTGCACGAGAGAAACACTTTGAACTTCATTTTATTCACTCAAATTGTCTAAATGTGTTGCCTGAAGAATTTAACATTCCCAAACAAACCATATTTCACCTATAAAGATGTTTAATGTAAAGTGTGGTAGAAGTATTCACCTTGGCCTGGAACCAGGCCTCCAGGTCTCTGCGGTTCTTGTCGGTGACGCTCTCGTAGTGTTCTCTGATTCCAGCCATGACAACGCTGAGGTCCTGCTGAGGAGCAGCGTCCACCTCCACATTCACTGATCCTCCCATGCTAGCACGCAGAGCCAGCAGGTCCTGCATGGACACAAATAAAAGTTTAGTGAAATATTTAATCTAATCCATCCACACAAATAATGCTGTGTGAATTAAAAAGAAAAGACTGAAGATCTCACCTCCTCATGCTGCCTCTTCATGTAGATGAGGTCATTCTTCAGACCCTCCACCTGCATCTCCAGATCCGAGCGAGCCAGACCCAGGTCGTCCAGGACTTTCTTCAGCCCTGCGATGTCTGCCTCCACCGACTGACGCATGGCAAACTCGTTCTCAAACCTACAACAGCCAACATATGAACATTAATCAACTTATAGTATAATAATATAGAGTATATTTCTCCTGATATGAAAATTGACTTTAATGTTACTCACTTGACTTTGAAGTCGTCAGCGGCCAGTTTGGCGTTGTCCACAGCCAAGTACAGAGCAGCATTCACACGAGCAGCATCACCAATCTGAAAAAAGTACAAATTGTGTTTAGAGGGACACAAAATGAATAGAGCTGTGCTGCTCCTGGTGCTGCCTCTGCTTGTTTTACTGCTACTGCTCATTTGCTCTGGTTAGGGTTAATATTAAATCATTTCTAAAAACTTCTGGGTCTAAATGTGATTCTGATCTAAGCCCCAGTGCTCACCAGGCCTGTCCTGTTCTAAAGGGGCTGTAAATATGTGTCAATAGAATTAGTTTGTGGAAGGTGAAGTGTACCTTGTCCTGCAGGCCGACGATGGTGGCTGTGTGGGCGGAGCTGTCGTGGAGGTGAATGCTGGTCCTGTTCTCAAGGTATTTCCTGATCTTCATCTCCAGATCAGCGTTGGCCTTCTCCAGACTGCGCACCTGTGAGAATATAACACCACATCAAATAACTGTATAAATCAAAGTACTTTTGTACAATCACAAATAATACTGCTACTCATGAATAAATCAAATGAGCTGATATAAAAATATAACATTGTACCTTGTCGAGGTATGTGGCCAGGCGGTCGTTCAGGTTCTGCATGGTGGCCTTCTCGTTGACGGTCACATCCACAGCATCGCTCAGATCGAATCCAGCGCCCAGAGCTCCGGAGCTGGATTTGGAGACGCGCACACCTGCCCCTCCTGCTCCTCCATAGACACTACCAGAGGAGCGCCCCACAGTGCGGAGGCCAGACCCCAGGGAGGTGCCGCGTGTGGAGGTAGAGCTGAAGGAGCTTCTGGAGAGCATAGTGAGAGACCTGTGGAGATCAGCGAAGATCAGAGCTCGAGGAGGACTGTGCCAAAGCCAGACACACACTGAGCTTATATCCCCCTCTACTCCCCCTGCAGGCTGGAGGCCACACCCACATGTCCTGTTTGACCACATTGACAGCATCAATCCCCACCCAAAAGTCAGAGGCACTAGTCTGGGCCTTCAGTCATCACCAAACAGGTTTTTGAGAGCAAGAGTTGACATTTAGAGAAGTCCCTCAAAATAAGTGAAATTGTTGACATTTGACAGCAAGAATGTGTTTAATGCCTTGGTTGTTGATGAGGGGAGTGTACAAAACAGATGGTCACATAGCTTACATTTTTAGCAACACCCTTGCACTTAACTAATATTGCATCACCAACATTATGGGCTTATGTCAGAAACAGGCCCCCAAAGTTTTAAATGTAATCTGCATCATCTGTACCACGATCCTAGATAATAACACACTACAGATTTGTTATCACGTGGTTTGGCAATATTCTAAGACTGTTGCTTTTTCAATTCAAAACTAGTGACACGGTGGCTGAATGGCGAGCACTCAGGTTTCACAGCAAGAAGGTTCTGGGTTTGATCCCCCTGGTCGCCCAGGCCTTTCTTTGTGTTCTCTATGTGTCTGGATGGGTTTCTCCTGGGCACTCCAGTTTACGAAAGACATGCACCATAGGCAGGTAAAAATCATCCAGCTAAGGTAGTCCTGACTAAGCCTAGCAGCAAGCTCTAGGAGAAGGCATGTGATGGCCGCTGCTCCTGAAAGGATGGGTGAAATGCAGAGGACAATTTCCCATGCGGAGACAATAAAGTACTACAAAACTAAACTAAACTAAATATACTACTGGTCAAATGTTTTAGAACACCCACATTTTTCCAGTTTCCAGTTGCAATTCAAGTCGTGCAAGTCCAATGAAGAGCTTGAAATGGAACAAAGTTAAAAACTGAACAGCCAGAGGTTAAAAAAGATAAAAGGTAACAAAACACAAGTCCAAGCTCTGCCAAAACTACCTCAGGAAAACAGAACAAGATAGTAAACTTGAAAACATGGAGTGTCCAGCACAGTCTCCAGACTTAAACCCCATCGAACTGGACAGAAGAGTGAAAGCCAAGCAACCTACAAGTGCCACACAACTTCTGCAACAGACTTGAGAAGAACTTTCTGAAGAATATTTGATTTCTATTGTAAAAAGAACGAGCCACGAGTGCGTTCAGCTGTTATATCTGCCAAAGGTGGACACTTTCATGAATCAAATGTTTAGAATACGTTTTGGTCAACAATAAACAGTAAAAAAAAATGGAAAAAAACGTGGTGTTCTAAAACTTTTGAACGATAATGTATATTGAAAAGCCAAATGTTCTCAAAATGGAGCCACTGACAGGACTTTGAAACCCTCAGTAACAGGATCAGGCTCCTGATTTCTGAATATGTGCTCACTCAGTATCATCAGGAGGTTAGTGCTCCCCCTGCAGGTAGAGTTGGAGACGTTGAGCTGGAGCCAAGCTGGGAGTAAACCTGTCACCATAATTATTACATTTACTTATTGTTGAATAAATAATATCTGGAACAGTTTTTTGGGCTCAGTATTCATCATGTGTTAAATTATTTGCATTTGTGGGTGTAGAATTTAAAAAAATAATTCTGGACTGCAATAAGAGTCGAAGTGTAGAGACACAGTTTCACTTATTAAAGGTTTTAATTTATCATCATTAATCATACTGTCATTTCTCACCAGATCTCCCCACTGGCATGTGTATTTTGTATGTACTTTGAGAGATAAGTTTTTCCCAGAGGCAGAAATGTCTTTTGTCATCCTCTAAATCACAGGTGTCAAACATAAGGCCCGGGGGCCAGATCCGGCCCTCCAAGACCTTTAATATGGCCCTTGGGTGATTTTCTACTAAAATATTTTAATTATATTTTCTATTAAAATATTGGTAATTTTCTGCGGTGCTTAGCATATCAGCATCTCCAGCGCCTCTGTACGTGGCCCCTCCCACCAGAGCAGCACAAATGAAGACTTGTCTCTTTCCAAACGCTCTTAAAGGACGATCGTTTTGACTGTCGACCGTGACACCCTCATCAGAAAAATGTCAAAAATGAGAAAAGTGGACGTTGAGTGCAGGATTTTCCAAGAAAAATTTACTTATTCCTGTTTGCATACAAGTTAATGTTAAAACTTTGTGTTTAAATTGAATTTTTCTTAAAGTTTCAGGTTGTTCATAATATTATAATATTATAATAAGAAAGAGTTCATCAATTAAAAAAGATTTCTGTAATAGATTTGCATTTCTCTGCACAAATATTTGAACTTATTGTTATTTTTGGGGTTTATATGACATGAGTTTTCTGATCCGGCCCCTTTGGATCAAAGTCGGTTGGATACGGCCCCCGGACCAAAATGAGTTTGACACCCCTGCTCTAAATGTAACACGTTCTGTGCCTGAAGTACACTGCATTTTTGAAAATGATCTAAAGTGAAATTCCTGAACGGTTTGTTTGTCATATTCCAATAATTAACGTTTCTTTGTGGTTTCCAAACCTGTCGGGGAAGTTATAGCCTCTCCCTCTCCGTGTCCGCCTACTGGGTCATTTCAAAGAGAAGAGCGAAGTGAACATCAAACATCAAACCTGAGTAACAAGTACCTGTCTCACTCCAGCTCTACTCTTATGTAAATTGACTTTCTTTTACCATGATAAATATTTCCTAATCAGTCACATTTCTCTCACCTTAGACTGACACAGTTTAGTGCTTTGTTCATTGATTCTGCAGGAATCCGCCGTGTTTTTAAGTCCTCTCCGATATCTTTGTCTTTTTTCTTTTTCCCTTGTAAGTCTTTGTGTTCTAGTGCCTGATTGTCTAATCCACCTGTCAATCATGCTCATCTCAGCATTGAAGAAGTGTATATTTTGATCCCAGGTTACTTTACAAGATGACACATACAGTGACGCAGTAGTGGGTAGGTGAAAACAGATATTTGCTTTTGGATGAAGTAATTGGTTTTTCCATTTTGACAACAGTAAACCAAGAATAAGGCTTTCAAAAAGTTGTTTCAAAAGGTTTCCAGGTTATGCAACTTGACAAACCAACAACAACTTTTAAGAATAAGGTATCTAAAAGTTCTTTAAATAGCCTAAATAATACATTTTATATTCTGTTGACAATGTTGTTACTTTGTTTTTAAAAATGTTTTGATTATGTATACAAGAAAATCTAATCAAACCTCTTATTTTCATGTACAAGAGAGTAAGAGGATTTTTACCTATGCAGTAAATACGTTGGTTACAAGTATAATATTGCAGGTGGAAAATATTAGTAAGGAAGTTTAAGTGTGATGCAAAACAAGTTAAAGGGACAGTTGGGGATTTTGGACATAGGACCTCATTTCCTATTGAGCCAGAGTGTTGGAGACGTGTGGAGACACTTTTGTAAATATTCCATCCAGTCCTTGTATTTGCAGAGGTCGCTGGTGCTAGGCTAGTGCATGTCAATGGCCATAGTTATCCTGCCACTAAAAACAGTCTTACCCACTCCACAAAACACCTGAAACAAATCTATTATTACACCAGACTGTCGATGTAAATGTCTGTGTTGATAGAATAATGTTTGAAATAAAACTAACCTTGCATCGCATGAATCCACACATGTTGAGGGACTATTTTCTCATATATCAGTCCGCCGCTGCCAACATTTCTATCAGGAAGTACAACTCACTGCTGCTGCTCAGACATAAACCCTTCAAATGCAAAGTTGGTTTTACTTCTAAAATTATTCTAACAACACAGACATTCACAACAGTCTGGTGTAATAATAGTTTTGCTTTGGGTGTTTTGTGGAGTGGGTAAGACAGGATAACTGTGGCCATTGACATGCAGTAGCTTAGCACCAGCGACCTCTGCAAATACAAGGACTGGATAGAATATTTATAAAAGTGTCTCCACACGTCTCCACCACCTCTGGCTCACTAGGAAATGAGGTCCTATGTCCAAAATTCCAGACTCTCTCTTTTAATGTCTCTGAATGTTTTACCCCACTCTTCATGCCTCATTTCACTCTTAAAGGTGCAAACTTGACTCTTGTGAGTTTTTAGCCTTGTTATAATGCTAGAACTCAGCCTAAATATGGAGAGTTTGTGTGTTAAACGTGTGTGAATGAAACAAAACACAACTCCAGGTCTGTTTGTGATGAGAAACCATTACAGTCCCTGACAAAAGTCTTGTCGCTTATCCATTTTGTAGAAACAAAAGCTTATAACCTGACTTTAAATTAATCGATTGGTTTTAGAAATGTCTCATATGAAAGTTAAAACCCTCCCAAATTATGCTCAATATACTAAAATAAATTTGCTTCACTGAAGAAAGATTGATCATTTAATGAACACAGAAAGGTCAGATTTTGGCAAGACAAAAGTCTTGTCGCCTACAGAAAATTGAACAAATAATTTACTTCAAATACAAAAATATGTTGCATAACGTCAGTGAATTGAGTAGTGGTGCTGTGAGATCCATATTTAATATCTTGTATGACTTCCATGAGCTTGAAGGACGCATCCATGCGGTTCAACAATGATTCATACAATTTGTTGATGAAGTCATCAGGAATAGCAAAGAAAGCGTCTTACATGCCTCCCAGAGTTCATCAAGATTCTTTGGTTTTGTCCTTCCATGCTTCCTCTTTCATTCTACCCCAGACATGCTCAATGATGTTCATGTCTGGTGACTGGGCTGGACAGTCCTGGAGCACCTTGATCTTCTTCACCTTGAGAAACTTTGATGTAGAGATAGAAGTATGTGATGGAGCACCATCCTGCTGCAAAATTTGACCCCTTTTATGGTTGGGAATGTAAGAGGTAGTTAATACTTCTTGATATTTTAGGCTATTGATATTTGCCTTCCACCCTGCAAATGTCTCGCACACCCCCAGACTGGATGTATCCCCAGACCATGATTTTTCCGACACCAAACTTAACTGTTTTCTGGGTGAATCTTGGATCCATGCGGGTTCCAGTAGGTCTCCTACAATATTTGTGCGGCGGCTGTGATGTAATTCAACCGAGGATTCATCTGAGAAATCCACCTTCTGCCACTTTTCCAGTGTCCATCCTTTTAGCAGGCTGTGGGCCTTGGCAAATGCCACACAGTTTTTTAATTGCCTTTTGTTTAGTGCTGGTTTCTGTGCACTGATTCGACCATGGAGGCCATTTTGAGACAGAATTCTACAAACTGTTGTGGTTGACACAGGGACTTGAGGTGACCAGGCCTGGTGGAGTCTGCTGCAGTGGAAAAGGGGCCTTGGATTTTCGAATCAACAAACGGTCCTCCCGAGCAGTTGTCTTGTGGGGTCTGCTGGACCTGGGCTTGTCAAAAACATCTCCAGTCATTTCAGATCTTTTTCTTATTCTTTGTACTTGACGCTGAGACACATTGAAGGTGTCACCACCTCAGCAGTGGATCTGGTCTTCAGCCTCTTGATAATTAACACTTTGGTCTCAGGGTGGATCTTAGGCATGTTGTCAGAGGTCAAGTTGCAGTTGATGTGAAGGTCTGGTGTGCTGCGGTTCTTTTTATACACACCCACTAATTGATTGATCAGTAACTGATCACAGGTGAGGCTGTAATCTAGGATTGGGTGCATCATATGACAAGGCGACAAGACTTTTGTCTTGCCAAAATCTGACCTTTCTGTGTTCATTAAATGAATCTTTCTTCAGTGAAGCAAATGTATTTTAGTATATTGATCATAATTTGGGAGGGTTTTAGCTTTCATATGAGACATTTCTAAAACCAATTGATTAATTTAAAGTCAGGTTATAAGCTTTTGTTTCTACAAAATGGATAAGCGACAAGACTTTTGTCAGGGACTGTATAGCATAGATCAGAAACTCTTTCCTCTCTTATGAAATAAATAGGTCAAAGCATACATATATTTACACCAACAACAACAGAATTTCTTTGGATGCATCAAAAAAGCCTAAATATTATGAATTATGAAACTAAAATCATATGTTAATGTCTAATCCTTTGAAATGGCTCCAAAATGCCTTCATCGGTCATTGGCAGCCTGAGGACATAGACTATCTCTTTAGTAAATTCTCCAGACTCCAAACATTTTTAGCCCTCCTGAAATTCTCTTGAGACTCACAGTGAGCTCTCATATCACCACCAACACAGCAGGGTGCAAAGTGGAAAATTACTCCCAAGACTAATGCTAGATAGGCCCATAACCCAAATATTGGAGCCCATGCTGAGTTGGATTTTAAAACAATACATTTAACATTATAACACCAAATGATTTTATTTAATTTATTTTTTTAGATCCTTTAACCAAGTAAAATATTTGAGAACTATACATTTTAAAAAGGCCCATATTTATGCTATTTTCTGATCTCTGTTATAATACTCCCATATACTTGGAGTTGTGTTTTGTTTCATTCACACACGTTTAACACTTATTTAGATTGAGTTCTTCTCTCAAACAGAAAAACTCTGTTCCACCTTGTGATGTCATGTGGTAATACATGAAGTGCTCTAACTTACAATGTGTGTATGAATATGTAAATTAAATACCCTGCAAATAGGAGATATGCATATTAATGTGACATATATATATTAGGGTGGTCAACTTTTTTTTTTTAGATTCTCTAGATGAGAACTCTGCATTTGGTTCTATATCTGGCCAAAATATTTCAGTCCAAATTATATACAAATGTATTAATATTTAGAGGTTGCTCTAACACTTGAAAATTGCCCTATGGGCCTGTACTATAACATAGTGAATCAAATAAATAAGGCATATTCGAATAATTTGTCATTTTATTCTGCAAACACAAACTCAAACTTGCATAAAAATTACTTAGAAAGTCCATGAAAGTTGCTTAGAAAGTCCAGCTCCTCTGTGGCTTTTTTGGCATCACAAAAGTGCCTGTGCTCTCTGACACCTGCAGTACATCCTCTTTCTGATCTTCATTCTTTGTTTGGCTACAGTTAAAATCTTGAATAAGCTTCACCTTCTTTCAGCAACATCTTTGACAACTTTCCTGGAACGCACAATTGTATCAGCCTTCTGAAGGTCTGCATCATCAGCTCAGTCTGCAGGGGAACTGTTAAAAATGTTTTTGTCAGACGTATCGTGCTGGTGGTGACCAAATCCCTGATCTGCTTCCCTTCCTAATCTGCTTGATTAAGAGCATCACGTCGCTTTGGTGGATCCTCTGAACCTTTCATTTATTCCAGTAAGAGTGAAAAATCCGCTTCTTCTGTTCTTCTGTCACACTGGAGTCGAAAAAGTGTCAGACCAACCATTTCTTACTTTCCCTGGTAACTAGTTACTTTTATAGTGGAGTAACTCAGTTACTAATTCAGTTACTTTTTGGGAGAAGTAACTAGTAACTATAACTAATTACTTTTTCAAAGTAGCGTGCCCAACACAGCTGAAAAATTTGTACATTTCCAGGAAACTGTATACAGCTTGAGCAGCCATTAAAACATCTCCTTTTTCTTCCAAATTTCCTCCTAAATCACTTTTGGATGCTAAAACCTTATGCAAGGCTCTAATTGAGATTATCTGAAACTTTCTTTTTACTATACTTTGATGGACCACCCTCTGTACAAGGACCAGGCACTGGAATCATTTTGGATCAAATTGAAATTAAATTGATAATTAAACCTGGTATAGCACGTCCCCAATATGTACCACAAATACTGTCTCACTCTGTACTCACGTTCTGCAATTTAATTTTCTCAATGGGTGATACATGTAGGACTCGGCAATGTCATGTAGTCATTATGGTGCAAATGAGAAAAAAAAATCCACTACCCACCAGCATAATCTGAAGCGATCCATAGGAGGCGCCGATTCTGTGTTGTGATGACACGTTTATGGCCACATCAGCTCCCATTGAGCACCGCAGTTTTATAACACCGAAATCAGCGAACGTGTTTTTATTATTAAGTCGTTTTAGATGAATATTGTGATTTTAAATGTCCAAATGATAATGATCCACGGGTGTCACAGATTATAACTTTGGGTGTCCCATTCTGAAATGATTTGAGCTAAATGTTAAAATGTTAATGTTTGTGTGTATATGTGTGTATGTTTGTGTGTGTGTGTGTGAGCGTTTGGCCTTTCTAGTCAAAAATAACACTTCCATAAAACAGTGGAGACCTTTTCCATCTGTCTGCTGTCTCCTAGTGGGAGGTTTATCTTGGGTTTGTCTGTCATTTTTTACAAGAAATTGCACTTGAAAAATAAACTGTGATCCCACTGGCAGATATTTTGTCTGAAATACAAAAACGATTGAAAATATCAGTGAACTATTGTTATTGTTGTTGTTGTTCATCTTAAAGTGTTGAAAATGCATAATATTGTTGACTTAAGTATAAAGCAAAGTGCAGAGAATTACCTGTAAATATTCAAAGACTGTTTGAGATGAGGACAAGGAACCTACATGTTTAAAAAACCCAGATTCAGAAGGAAGTTTAAGGAGCGAAGCGTCGCTGTGAAAGGAGTTCATTTATAGAATAGCTTTGACAAAGATATAAAAGAATCAAGTACAATAATGGCATTTAAAAAACACATCCAATCCAATCCAATGTGTATGTATGAAACAGAAAACTAAGGTGTTGTGCTTAATAGTGAAGATTTCTGTTTGCAACTGATTAATAATTGAAATGTACTGATGTGAAATGTTTTGAAGTAAATATCAGTGTTGATGTGTTGTCTGGAAAACATAAGATGAATCTTCTTTCTCCTCACAATAGTCCAACGAGGTTCATTTGAGGTTCATTTTTCAGACCAAGAGTTTGTTTTCATACCTGACAGTTTTGACTTCTCCTTGCGGTTTTCCTCAGAGTCACGTGATGTTACTGTGACGTGTCCGGTCAGCTGATTTAAACAGGTTTTGGCGCCGTCTTCCTACCGGTGGAGGCAGGACGACAGCGCCATCTGCAGTTCGACTTCCTCAGGACAGCATCCCAGGTATGTGAGAACAAAAAAGCCCCCTTGTCCCAGTTTATAGTTTATAAAGTCCCGTGGGCACGTTTCTGTATTTCAATTGCCTCTTTAATCCGACGACAATGGGGGCTTTTTTACTCTCGGGTCTGAAAACAAACTCTTGGTCTGAAAAAATAACCTAATAACATATTTCTTCCTGCTCCTTTTCATTCATTTCTTATATGTTTGATGTTGTGACACTGTTAATTTTTTTTATACTTTATGAAAGAAAAAAATAAACAAATAAATAAATAAACAACTATCAAACTAACAAGTTAAAGGCTCAGTACCTGATTTTTCCCATGTAATTGAAAAAACTGTATCTTGCCCCAGTACAGCTGTATTGAGGTCAAAATATGTCCACTGTTTACTGTCTGCATCTAATCCTAAATGTTACCTGGAAGCAGTGGCGGAGTAAACAATTTGGGGGCCCTAGGCGAACTTGAGTTTGGGGCCCTCACTATAATGCACTGTTTTGTTGTATTTTTTATATTTATTGTCTGTTTTTCCCCATTGTTCTTGAGACGCACACATCCGTATTTGAATCATGCTGGATTGGAAACTTGTCTTATTAGTTTGATCGCTTACTAGATAACCAGAACTGAAAGTAGTTTTATGTTTTCCTAGTACAATTATATTTTTGTTTACATCCATTATACATGACTGTGTTCAAATCAAGATCCAACTGATGAGTGAAAGAGGGAAATGCTTGGATAGTTAAAATAGATTTGACTATCAGATTCTATTTTGATGGTGTTTTTTTTGTTTAAAAGTGAAGTATTCTTATTTAATGTCATACTGAGAGAAAATGAAATTGCTCTGAGGCCTCGGCAATTAGTGGTAATGGCACAGGCAAATGTTTGGGGGCCCCTCCAGGTTCGGGGGCCCTGAACGGCCGCCTACTTTTGCCTAATGGTAGCACCGCCTCTGCTAGGAAGTGTGCGTTAATATGCTAGTCATAGTGTTTGGTCCACAGAAACAAAGGGACAGTGTCAGCAGTCACCTCCAGTCTCTCTCTCTAAAACCTTCAAATCAGGCAAGAAATCTCGGGGTAATAATGGACTCAGACTTGAACTTTAACAGTCACATAAAATCAATAACATCTGCAGCCTTTTACCATCTAAAAAACAGAGCAAAAATCAAAGGTTTACTGTCTAAAGCAGACTTGGAGAAACTTATCCATGCGTTTGTCTCCAGTAGGTTAGATACTGTAATGTTCTGCTCACTGGTCTCTCCAAACGAGCTGTGAGACGCTGCAGAACATCCAGAACATCCAGAACATCCAGAACATCCAGAACGCTGCAGCTCGGGTCCTTACTCGAACTGGGAAGTACGAGCACATAAGTCCTGTGCTCAGGTCTCTGCACTGGCTCCTGTGCCTCAGAGACTTTAAAGCAGCTCTGCTTGTACAAGTCTCTCCATGGCCGAGCACCAAAGTCCATCTGTGACATGTTAGTGTCATATGAACCATCTCACACTCTGAGGAGCTCAGGGACCGGCCTCCTGCTGGTGCCCAGAGTCAGAACTAAACAAGGGGAGTCAGAGTTTCAGGTTCATGCAGCTAAAACCTGGAACAGTCTGAACATGTGAGACAGACTCTTCTGTGACGCTGTTTAAATCCAGGCTCAAAACATTTCTGTTTAACTGTGCATATAACTGAAAGGTTTTCATTCCGCACTCTTCTCTCCAATTTATGTCTCTCTTTTTTTTTATTTTAATCTTCATGATTATTTATGTTTTGATTTGTTTTTATTATGATTTTAATGTATTTCTTATTCTGTAAAGCACTTTGAATTACTTTGTGTACGAATTGTGCTATACAAATAAACTTGCCTTGCCTTGCCTAGTTGTTTACCATGAGGGCAAAACTCTGCTCTGGTCTCTGTTATAAAAAGCTCTTATAAACTCATTCTAGTGAATAATTAGGACGTTCAGAAAGCATGAAGTAAGTGAGGAATAACTTTGGACCACTGTAAACCATTTAATATGAACCAGCACTGGCTCAGTGTCAAAAACAAAACTAATTAAACATTGTAATATATTATTTTGTGCAAAGAGCATTTTCAAAAAAATGGCACTTTAAATCTGTCAGCAATTAATACCCGACAGAAGAGTAATACCCCCTCTTGAACATACAGTAATTAAATGTCAATGCTAAATTGGGAAACTAGTTTGAAATATTATGAAACAAGTTACACAAATTAAACATCATGTCGGCAAATCAATCCAAACGTGTCAAAACTACTGGAATAAAGTTTAGTAACATTAAAGGGCCAATGCCAGGATATTTTCAGATGTATGTTATAATGTTGTTTCCTCATCACAAACATAAATGTAGTTGTGTTTTGTTCCATTCACGCATGTTTAACACACAAATCCTGGATATTTAGGTTTTGTCCTTCTCTCATTCAGAAAACTCTTTGTTCCACTTTGTGATGTCATGTGCTCCACTGTGTTTTTAAACTCCATGCACCTTCACCAGAATCATTTGAAAATTTGCAGCCCTGGAATTGTAGCCGGATTCATCAGCTGGTTTCACTTCATGGAAACCGTTTGACCTCGCAGCATTAGGATTCGTTCAGCTTCTTGGGTTCTTTTTTACAATTAACCGCTGCTGCTGACGGGGGTGGTCATTCGCTAATCCAGTCGCTGCTGTTTGGTCGTGACTTGTAAATGTAATGCCAATCCTGGTAGGAATGCCTGTGGGAATCGGTAATTTACCTTTAAAGAACCAAAGTTAAAGTATATAAGCTTCTTTGCTTAGGATTCCAAATTTAACAATCCTGTACGTCACCAAATCCTGTAGGAAGAAGGAAATAACGTCTTTACCCTTGATAAAATTCACCAGTTCCGGCTTTAAATCCTCGATCTCGGGAATCGTTGCCAAAACAGAATGTCTGTCTTCGTCTTTGTTTGTTTACTGTTGTGCTGTACCACAAAAGGGACCCAGACAGAAGCTTTGACATGATTGGCCGGTGCGCGGTCTACAACTTCCAGGGTTCTTGCAAACCGTCTAGTGCATTCCGATTCCTGACCTGAGAGAAATGAAATTGAGCGGAGGCACTAGGTGGCGCCACTACTGGAATTGCTGTCTACTGGACTAAATGTAAAAGGTAGCTTTTAAATTGAAAACTACCACTTGACATGACATCACAAGGTGGAACATTTTGAGCATTTGGAGCTTTGGATGTAGACATTCATTCTACCTGATGTAAGCTACTGTTGTAGACAGCTGTAACTGACAGAACGTGGTACAGAGCATCAATGTAACATAAATAAAAATGATTACTCAAACGTGTGAATAAAAAAAGACACAACTTCATGGATGTTTGTGATGAGGTAACAGCATTATAACATGACTTAAAACTCACAAGAGTTTTTCTTTGTGTGACCTTTAATTCATGCTATAATGCTGTTCACTCCTCAAAAAAAATCCGTAGAGTTGTGTTTTGTTTCATTCACACATATCTGAGTAATCTTTTAGCATTGGTCATTAGTTATTATTAGTCATCTACAAAACTGAAAATGCTCTCACTGCTCAATGCTCTCTAAAATCAAGATCAAGATTAAAGAAAGTTTGATCATGATTTGAGTAAATTTCACTTGACAAGTGAAATTATCTGCCACTGGAACAAGACTTTTTTTTTTTTTTTTACTTAAAATATGAAAATACTTCTTGCTAAACTTAAAATAAGAAAAACAACAACTTTTTGCACTTAAAATAAGACACAAAATCTAATGTTGCTTAAATTAAGAAAAACACACTAGACAAATTTTACTTGTCAAGCTGAATCTACTCAAATAAAGAAAAATGTCTTAACCCTCTCAGGCTCAAATTTATTTTTAGTATCAGGAAAAATCTGATATTAAAAATTATATATGGGGTAGTAATATACTTACTTTTTATACTTTGTAAACAAAAAACGTATTTTGCATTCTGGCAGATCGTTTGCGTGAGTCTCTTCTGCACAATCTGCATGTCCACGTTTATCAGCATTCCCTGAGTAAAAAAGCTCTTTGTGGAGTAAGTAGGTACTTGATGCTGTTGCAAATGTGCCTGGAGAGGGTTAATTTAAGTCTTTTTAACTTACCTAGATATCAGTTTTTGCAGTGCTGTTCCACCTTTCGATGTCATGAAGTAGTAGTTTAAACATTAACAGCTCATTTTATCTTTTGTGCAATTCTAGGTCTGAAATTAACCAAATTATTCTAGAGAAAGTGTATGAGGTTTAAAAACACAATCCTGTATCACCACATGACATCTCAAGTTGGAAAACAGCCTCAGCCTAAATATACAGGATTTGTGTGTTGAACGTGTGTGAATGAAACAAAACACAAGTCCAGGTCTCTTTTGTGATTAGAAAACATTATAACATAGATCAGAAAATAGCGTAATATGGGCTCTTTAAAAGTTCCAAAAGTAAATGTTCCGTTTTGTGTACAGTGTAAATACCAGACCATTAGAACTCAGCTGGTCTCTATACAAACTCCACCCACACTTTTGAAACATTATCAGAACCACAGGCCTTTTCCGCTCCACTACTTTCTCCTCTTATTCCGTCACCGAACAATTTTCTCCCCATGAAAAAGGAAGACTAGCAGTAGGCCTTATTATGTTCAAATTGCTCATGTAGATACATTTCACCATTTTGTTGCTCCACTGAGTGTCTCTTTCTTTAGATCCAGTAGCATGCTTTAGGTAAAAATATCAAATAACTAGAAAAGCACTCAGAGAACGCAGACCTCCGCCAAGGACTACCCCCATTTTTTATATTAAATCAGTCTTCTGGATCAGATCCGGATCAGCCTTTGGAATATGAAAGAGGATCCCATTGTCCATCCCTGAGTCAAATTTCATGGGGTTTGGTCAATAATTAACCGAGATATTGAGAAACAAAATTATTGGCCCCATTTACCACAATGTTAACTAAAATTTCAAAGTGATCCAGAATCCAGGATTTCTTCCGGATCACCCCCAAAATGAAATCAGTTCTTCCTTTTCACATTTCCAACAAATCCTGAAAATTTCATCAAAATCGGTCCATAACTTTTTGAGTTATGTTGCTAAAAGAGAAACAAACAAACAAACAAACAGACAAACGCCGGCAAAAACATAACCTCCTTGGCGGAGATAATTTTTTTTCTGACAAGCTTTAGTAATTGGTGTCAGTGTAACTTTTCTGGTGGAGTGTCCTTCAGATGTTTTTCTCCATTGCTTTGTCTGGAATGTTGCAGTGTGGCATTAAACCTTTCTATCTTCATGGAGACCAAACCAGACCAAGTTACAGGTCAGATCTGTGGAGAGGCGACCCGCTCACAGTCAGAATGTCTGTTTTTCTAGGTATTTTTGAGTTATAAAACCATCTGTAATTTAATAAATGTAAAGTAGAGCTGTTTTAATGTCACACTGTGGAACATTCCAGGCAGAGCAATGAGATCTCCATAGAAACAAGCAGATAAGTTACATAGTGGACCTTTAAGATTTTAAATGTGTCCAGAAGAATTGTCTAAAAGAATAAATATGAACTAAAATGATAAATGGTCAAATATCTATATACTGTATTTTTCTGACTATAAGTTGAAGCTAAAGTTATAAGCTAAAAAATGCTTAATGATGAAGGAAAAACATACATAAATTGCACTGGATTATAAGCAGTTTTTGAGGGAAATTTATCTGACAAAATCAGAGACCAGGAACAAACATTTCATCTTGAAAAGAAAGTTCTAGTAATAACAACAGAACAGAGAACAACAGACTGTTAACGTCACATATGAACAGTTCTTCAGATAAACTATAACATAAACAACAGAACAAGTTTACCAAACTCTCCATCTCACTCCAAATCACTAAATCCATTAAATTCTTCATCTTCAGTGTCACTTCTGAGCAACTCTGTGACCTCCTGAGGTAAACCATAGATCCATGAGATAAACAAAGCGCCTCTTCCTCTTCTGTGTCGCTGTCGTCAGACTCAGCATCAGTCCCAGTTAGAATTATTCCGGCCTTTCTGAATCCTGACAGGATGGTTTCTGTTGTCATCCACTGACTCCAGGAAAGTTGCATGGTGCACTCTCCTGGTGTCACAAGTTTCTTGCTCAATCCAAACTTTCTTTCTGCTGCTCGATTACCATTTTCGGCTGCATATTTCACTACTTTCAGCTGGACAGTGGCTTTTTCTACAGGAGACATTAGAGTGAAGGATCTGATTTTTTCGTCCCTACACGACCTGTATCTGATCTTTTAATGACCGTCTGAATGACACAGATCTGATTTTTTCAAATGCAACGCAGGCCACTTGGATATGTGCTCCTAAAACCAATACATATCCAATCTTTATCTTTTGACATGCAACTTCAGTCAGAACGGCCAGGTCACATTCACCCCACCTACACGTCATCAACAAGCTACAAATGTTCCTATACTGCACTGAAGTATACGGAAACTATGATAGTAGTATAGTAGACCCTCAAATGTACACAAACGTTCTTCTCGTCATACCAAAATAGTCCGTACCTACATGTTCCTTTCTACGGTCGCTGCCCCACAAAACACCACGGCCAAAAACCTCGTCCGTCTCCTTCTCAATCTCCTCCTTAAAACAAAAAATCTGTTCATGTTCTGGCTCCGGTACGAGAGGAACTTTAAAATCTCCAGGTTCTCAATGCTCGCGTCCATGTTTATTGTCACGTGGAAACAGAGGGAGGACCCAAAACGCAGGACTGCTTCAAAAATATTTAATGACAAATCAAAAAAATCCAAAACTCAAGACTAAATTGCCATGACAAGAGACACAGAGACACTCGGACAGAGACAATGGACCAACAAAGGGCAGAGGAGAACACAGGGTATAAATGCACACACATAGACACAGGTGAAACACATTAGGGCGGGGCAAACAATCAAGACAGGAAGTAAAACTCAAAAATACAAGGTGATAGGACAAATGTCAAAATAAAACACAAACTACAACCACTACAAAACATGAACCATGACATTTATGCTGCACATGACGTCAGCGTGTCCTCCAATGTGCATGCGTGACACTTTTGGGGCATGTAAAGTTCACACTGGAGATCACATACAAGTCACATTTAACTGGAAATGTGAACAACCTCGCAAAAAAAATCCGAATGGAGCATTAAGCCCTGCAGTCTGAATGTCCCCTCCCTCTGCTCCACGTGTTAAGTCACTCCTCCTTCAGAGCGTGCATCCCATTAATAAAACTACTGCACATGGCATCAGCTTTGTCAAGTTGCTATGTGCAGTTTTGTTTCCTTTTGTTGTGTGTTTATGTAGAATTGTCCTTGTCATTGGCTTGTGGGCACAGAATCTTAAAGCTAACCATAAGAGGGTTTGAATAGGGCCTTGGAGAGATCACTAGATCACTCAAACCTGCACGGATTACATCTAAAACCTCTTCGGGAATGTTTTTGATGAGAAAAGAACAAAATAACACATTAGAAAGCTTTTCATTCATTTATTTATTTATTTCGGTCACAGGTATATTTTGACATTAATTCATAAACAGTCATATTTAACATACACAGACCGAAAAGGTGCAGGCTGAAGCTTAAGCTTATTATGCCCTTTACGCTTTATTCCTTTGTCAGAGCTTCATCTTGACACCAGTTCATCTTCATAAATACAGCAGGAAGAAACAAGCTAATCAGTAACAGAACAACAAAGTTCTACAGCACAAACTAAGTCTCATATTTCATGTATCTGTCCAGAGTTAAACATTTAAACTTCTTTATGAAGTGAAAGAAAGTGGTGCACAATTTTAGGTTTTCTGTACAGTTGTTCCAGAGCTCCGCCCCTTTAACAGATTTACAAAATTTCATAATGTTTGTTCTGATTTTCTTTTTAATAAACATGGTCGTGCCTCTGAGCTCATATCGGCTCTTTCGGATTTTGAACATGTTCTGTAACGATTTCGACAGGAGATTGTTGTTTACTTTGAACATGATTTTAAGAGTGTACAGGTCGACTAAATCGTAAAATTTCAGCGTTTGAAGGTTTATAAATAATGCATTGGTTGGTTCGTTATAAGTTGATAATGTTTTTGCTCTTATTGCCTTTTTTTGTAGGGTAAAGATTGGCTTTGTATTCGTCTTATATGTATTGCCCCAAATCTCAATACCGTAGGTTATGTCGGGCATTACCAGCGAGTTATATATAATAAAAAGACTGTTTTTATCTAGGGTATATCTATATTTATATATAATTGCGATCACTTTGGATAGTTTGTTCCTAATTGTATTTATGTGTGATTTCCAGTTTAAATTATGATCTATGGTTATTCCTAAAAATTTATTTTGAAAGACTCTTTCTAGTGGTGTATTATTGAGCATAATTTGTACATGATTTTGTACTTTTCGCTTTGCAAATACCATAAATTTAGTTTTTTCTATGTTTAGCGATAATTTATTAATATCAAACCAAACTTTAATTTTCTGCAGCTCCCTCTCCACCATTTGAAAAAGCTGCCTTTGGTCTTCACCTGAGCAGTAGAGGCTGGTATCATCTGCGAAGAGCACATAATTGAACATTTTTGATGCCGAACATAAATCATTTATATACATAATAGCTTAACACACACATTTGCATATCAAAAACTCTTTTAAAAGTTGCAGCCTTTGTTAATTTCATCCATTCACATTTGCAATTTTTCATCTAAGGTTTTCAGACTCAAAAGCGTATAATGTATCCACAGGCTTTAGCTCCCTGTTATATGCAATATTTTGAGGACTATTCACCACTCGAAAGATTTGCCTTTAAACGATGAACTGCTATGGCAACGGTCCTATTTTATTTATTGTTTTTATCATTCTGAAAACCATAAGGATAAGAAAGGTTGTTTTCGTGGTTGACATTTAGCAGGTAGGGTTATAATGTTGTTGCTAGGAGACTGGATGTTCAAGTGATGTGGTAATCCTAATTTATTAACAAAGGCTGATAAATGATGAACGAATAAATAAACAAATTCAAACGAAAGTAAAATGAATTCAATGAACAGACTAAATTATACAACAGCAAAGTATAAATTGTTTAAATGTTTGGTCTTTAAAGGTCAAATATTACAAAAAACTTACTCTTGTGAGATTTAAATGTGCATTGTGTAACTTTTGTGTGGTTTTAAATCTTTTAATCTTCATGTAAACCAAACCAGACCAAGTTACAGGTCAGATCTGTGGAGAGGTGACCCGCTCACAGTCAGAATGCCTGTTTTTTTTGTTTTTTGTTTTTTTTTTAGGTATTTTGACCTATAAAACTACCTGTAATTGAATAAATGTAAGATATAGCTGTTTAATGTCATACTGGCCATGCTGACATGATGTTTTTAAATTCTGAATTAATCTGTCTGAATTAAATAGTTAAATAATAAATCCAAATTGAGGTTTACATGGAAAATACGTTAAATCGGCTTTATTTAATTCCGCTCAACATCTGGAGGTTCGTGAAGGGTTCTGATTGGATAGAGACACGAACGTATTTACGTCGACCGGAAGAAAACACACATTTCAGCTGCTCCCGGGTTTTTTGGTTTTTGTTTTTGTCTCGGTTTATCGTTGCACCACAGACGCAAACATGATCCAGACTTTTTTCACAGTTATTCCAATGATAATGAAGCAGCAGAATTCTCTCATCACTCTTTACGTCTGTCTGGTATGAAGAGCAGACAATGCAGATTAAATGGGGAAACAGTGTGTCTGCCCCATTTAGGGTCAGCAATGGGGTCAGACAGGGGGGGATTCTGTCCCCAGTTTTATTTAATTTGTATCTAGATGAATTCTCAACAAAGCTTAGAACATCTAAAACAGGTTGTGTGGCTGGAAATCTTGTTGTGAATCATTTCATGTATGCAGATGATTTGGTTATTTTCAGTCCGAGCACCTCTGGCCTCCAGCAGCTACTTAAAGCTTGTATAGAGGATTTTTTTTGTTTCAAGTTGTCAATGATAGCATTATAGAGATGCAGTAGCCTTGTAATTATGATGACCAAAAAAAAGAGAATAAAAATTCAAACTCTGGACGTGGTGGGGCTAAACATTTGCCAATAGATAACGACACTGCCTCGTTATCTGTGAGCTGACAGGCTGTCAATCAATCTCCCTACGTTTCTAGTGTAACTGACTTGCCTGCGCCGCCGGTACGTGGTTTACGTACGACTGTCACGCAGTCCACAGACGCAAGACGCACAGACGCTGTTTACTCCACCAACGCAACAGTTCTTAGCGGCTTTTTTTGACCTATATCTTCCTCGCAGTTCGCACAAAGTTTGTTGCAATGGCGACAAGAATCCAGGAGCAGTTCGCCGCAAAAGAAAGTCTGTTTTTGAGGTCGCTGAAAGAAGAAGACAAGGGGAAAAGCAGCGAAGCCAAACTAAGGTGATTCTTATAGATTCATTCCAGCGATGGTGCGACTGAAGCAGACGCAGGGTCTAAAGACTGACGCACTGGTCGCCAAATTACTCCTGGACAGGTCACTTCTGCTTATTATGAAAACATACTTTATTTCCAAGAGCGAGACAAACGTTTTTCAGGACACGAAAGCGATATCCTATGTCTGAAAACGTCATTTTCAAGGCAAAGAAAGAGTCCGCTTGCTGCTGCGTGTTGTAGCTAGTTCATTCGCACTGAATCTCCGCGCAACCTTCTCTGCACCCCTTTCCTGCTCCTGTCCCCGCTGCCCGTTCCGCTCTTCCCCCTGCTCCTCACTTCTCCGGGCACGGAATCTCCGCGCACCGCTCCCCTCTCCTCTCCCTGCTCCCTGCTCCGCTCTCCTCTCCCCCCGCTCCCACTTCTCCACCTTGCCTAACCAACACTGTAGTTAGTTGTTTACAAGTCATGTGCACCGGCTGTAAACAAACCTGTTTCTGGCGTAAGGAGGAGGCGGGAGAAGGCGTTTCTACGTAGGAGCTGTAGGGGAGGGGGGGTGGTTTCACGCATGCGCAACATTTGAAAAAGGACAAACAGTCGCTGGATTTCTCGTTCCTTGGAAAATCCTCTATACAACCTTTAATATCTGTTCAGCTTACGGTGTGGAGCACGATATAAAGTATAATGCAACCAAGAGTCTGGTCATGATCTGTAGGACCAAAGAAGATAAGCACATGAGATTTCCTGACTTTTCCTCAAATGTTGTGTTGTCTGTTACAACAAAAATTAAATATCTCGGGCAGATCATCACCGCGGACATGACAGATGATGATGATGATGATGATGTACAGACAGTGTAGGACGCTCTATGCTCAGGCAAATACCCTTATGCGTAAGTTTGGTTCTTGTACAAATGATGTAAAGTTGTCATTGTTTAGATCTTATTGTACACCGTTGTACACAGCTCACCTCTGGATTATAAAAAAGCCAGTTTGCAAAGGCTGCAGGTGGCCCATTGTTAGGTTTATCTAGACATTTAAAAACAAGAAGAAAGACAAGAGATTAATTCAGTTTTACTCATGAGGAGAACGGGCAGAGAGTGGGCATCAGGCCAACAGTCTCCACACGTTCTGATGACTCAAGGCCGTTCTCCTCTTTTTATTTCATTAGGAGGCCCTAGTTACAGAATGATAATTCTCAAGGGGAAGGGGAAACCAGCAAAGACATAATAAGAAACTGATGCAGCTATGCATAGTCCAAACACATAAAACATGATTAACAATCAGGAGGTGCCTTAGGTATGGACAGACACCATCATAACTCTTGCATGTGTGACAGTGGGAAGTTGGCTTCATGTGAGGAATCATCTCGAGGTTCACTAGAGCGATAGGACACTGCACACAGTTGTCAAACACAAAGAGGTTATTCATATTCATACAAGTGATTGGTACATTATAAATCAAAGAATTGTAGTACATAAATGGTTAACTCATAGGCCTAGAATATCACACAAGTATTTAGCAAATATGGGATAATACAATTATTCTGACCCATAATGACACTTTACGGATGCTTTTGAAGAGGCCACGAAGGACAAGTGCGACTGAAATGTTTGTTACTGCTCGAGTGAACACTTTGCAAGCTGCACTAAGAATTTTAATGTACAGTTTTATCTGCAGACTGAACAAATCAGACATTGAAATAATAATGTCACTCACAAATTTGAGATTCAGTGCAATAAGATATCAGTCTAACATGTGGAGACACTGGTGTGGCTGTCTTTTAAAAACATGAATGTTTATTGTTTTGTACTGTTACTGTCCTTGTCTGTTTTTTAAATGGACCATGAGTCCGGAATAAAGATGATGATGATGATGATGATGATGATGTCAGCTAAGGAGGAGAAGGGAGGAAGAAGACAAACCGAGTCAACGCCTGCTCTACCTCAGCCCACTCCCAGATCCCGCTCGCAAATCCAAAGAGCAGTGGATGAAAGTCCGAAGTGAGGACTGGTGGAGCGTGATCGTGTCAGAAGGGTGACGGAGCGAGCATGCTCTGAACAAACAGAATTATTTTTAAGAAGAATAAATGTACACATGATCGAGGCTTTAAAATCTGAATAAACCACCCACTTACTTCGGAATTAAGTTTAATTCCAAATAATCATTTTCATTTGGAATAAAATTTTTACATGGTCATTTTAAAGCAATATACATTTTTATTCAGAATTGATTTCTCCATAAAAACAAACAGGTGACTGACCTCCAACCAAAAAGTTACATAGTGCACCTTTAAGTCAAGTTAGAATGTTCTTACCTCCTCAAAAACAGACCTAGAGTTGTGTTTTGTTTCATTCATGTTTCAATAACCCTTTAATATTGGTCTGTCTACATCCCCAAAGCTCAAAATGTTCCGTTCCACCTTGTGATGTCATGAAGTTTTCAACCTAACAGCTCCTTTCACCTTTAGTTCAGAAAATATTGTCAATTCCAGGGCAGAAATAATCCAAATTATTCTAGAGAAAACAAACAGTATAAACACACAGTATATGTGTTTATTAAGGGCATCACACTCACATTAGACAAAGGCATAAGGCATACCCTATTTTCCGGGCTATTATTCGCTCTGGATTATAAGACGCACTGTCATTGAATGGTCTATTTTCTAAATTTTTTCACATATTAACCGCACCTGACTATAAGGCACATTTAATAAAACACAACAGTTGGATGGGTCAGTGGGACTTTGTTTGTCGCGTTCACGGTGACTCTGGGCTTTGTTCAGTTGTGGCGTGTAGGGAGGCTGTCTGGGGCCGCTGGATTGTCGGCGTGTTCGCAGTGACTCAGTTGTTCAGTTGTGGCGAGAAGTGGCACATTGCACTCACTTTTTCAGTTCGTTCCTCCGTTCCGTTCCTCGTCGGCGTGGAGTGATGAGTGTCCCTGCGGGTGTTTTTCGCTGCGCGGTCGCTGTCTGCTCCGTGTGTGTTTGCGTGCGCTGCGGGTGGTGCGAATTTGTAGTTTACTGAAGTCGTGCTGGACATCCGGGTGGTATAGGACACTCTGGATTGCGGTGCACGCAGTCATTTTTTGATGCGGTTGGAGGCTTAAGAGCGCGTCTAATAGCCTGGAAAATACGGTAAGTCAAGCGCATTGTTTTGAGCGTTTTAGTTTTCAACACCTGTCTGTCGGAAAAAATTATAGGCCACGTGCATAAAAACATGCACATAAGAAATGTACAGCATCAGTACATGATCACATGATGACAGCATTTTGGTTGCAAATGCACAATCATTTTATTTGACTTTTAAATTTTCTGCTATATGTTTCCAATTTTAAATCAACGTTTTCCGTTTAAGTTTGGCCTTTTAAGAGGAAGAGCTCGACTGACTTTGCAGGATAATAAAGTTGTTAATTTGGTTACAGTATGTAACTTCTGTCAGGGTGTTAAAACGATATTGGCTACTGACATAACATTTTCATTTCTTCCAATTTGCAAGTTTATCCCCATTAAAAGTTTGTTCTTGTGGGGTTACACTAAAATTCACATAAAGCTTGCTACAGTGCCGCACGCATCAAGTTGAAACTGTTAACTTTGCTTGTAAGAGACATTATTTTAAGAGACATGCACTGACAGCTCACGGCACTGGTAATTGTTATTTTTATTGAGTTTAACTATGACAAATGTGAGAAATGCTTTTGGGTTAAACAATGCACAAAGCAAAGAAATAAACCGGAGATGTTGTAAAGCGCGCAGGAAAGTTCCTCACTACAGTATAAATCCACTTCACTGACAGTTTTTGCCATTTAATTCAATTTATTATGAGCAACCGCACCGTATTTCAGCTCTGTGTTTGTACTTTATGGTTTAGAACTTGCCCATGTTTGGAAAATAGGCTTCATAAGCAAGGTTAGAGTTAGAGCGTCCTCTGCTGGCAGCAACAGGCCTGAACAAGGATTTTAAATAAGCTTATTAGCAGCCATTTATCTGCACGGATGTTATGTTAATACAGTCATGAGTCTGTACAGTAAATGCAGTTTGAGAGAAGAAATGTCCACGTGATGATTTCTGGACTTCAATGCCCAATATCACACAAAACTGACTCTTTAAAGCATGTTAGAATGTTGTTACCTCCTCAAAAACAGACCTGGAGTTGTGTTTTGTTTCATTCACACATGTTTGAGTAACTCTTTATTATTAGTGTGTCTACATCTTCAAAGCTCAAAATGCTCTGTTCCAACTTGTGATGTCATGAAGTACTTTTTTATTTAACCAATCTCCGCTATTTGGTCCTGACGTATGTAATGTTCCGTTAACAGGGCTAACTGGTAGATTAAACTTTTCCCAAATCCCATAGGAAGAAGGACAGTAACGTCTTTCCTAGGGTGACCAAACGTCCGTTTTTCCCCAGACATGTCCGTTTTCCACGTCCTGTCCTGGCCGTCCGGGTTGTTTTTTTTAATAAAGTGATGCAAATGTCCGGGTTTTCATTACCTTTCATTGGGCCATTAAACTGAGCGGCTCTCGTAGCTCTGTGACTCAGAAGGAGCGAGCAGACACAAACAGTCGGTCAGTCTGCAAAACGCCGAAGCACAAATGCTTATTTAGCGAGGACTTGTACAAGAAATTCCCTGCTTTCTGTCCCGGTCGAGACAAGTGTGAGGCCATGTGCACAGTGTACAAAGCAGCACATATGTTTCGGTGTCCAGTGGTGGTGCCAGGGATGTCAAAGCTCACCAGGACACTGAAAAACATTAAAAAAGCTTTGCCAGGTGAGAGTAGCTCAGTGTCGATGACGAGGCCCCACCTCCCACCCCTTGTCCTGGTTTTGACAAACGCAAATATGGTCACCCTAGTCTTTCCCCTTGATAAAATTCACCAAACATTCTCTTTGTTCTGGCTTTAAATCCTCGATCTCGGGAATCGTTGTCAAGGCAAGGCAAGTTTATTTGTATAGCACAATTTGTACACAAAGTAATTCAAAGTGCTTTACAGAATAAGAAATACATTAATAAGAACAAATCAAAACATAAATAATCATGAAGATTAAAATTAAAAAAGAGAGACATAAATTGGAGAGAAGAGTGCGGAATGAAAACCTTTCAGTTATATGCACAGTTAAACAGAAATGTTTTGAGCCTGGATTTAAACAGCGTCACAGAAGAGTCTGTCTCACATGTTCAGACTGTTCCAGGTTTTAGCTGCATGAACCTGAAACTCTGACTCCCCTTGTTTAGTCGTGACTCTGGGCACCAGCAGGAGTTGGTCCCTGAGCTCCTCAGAGTGTGAGATGGTTCATATGACACTAACATGTCACAGATGGACTTTGGTGCTCGGCCATGGAGACACTTGTACAAGCAGAGCTGCTTTAAAGTCTATTCTCTGAGGCACAGGAGCCAGTGCAGAGACCTGAGCACAGGACTTATGTGCTCGTACTTCCTAGTTCGAGTAAGGACCCGAGCTGCAGCGTTCTGGATGTTCTGGATGTTCTGGATGTTCTGGATGTTCTGGATGTTCTGGATGTTCTGCAGCGTCTCACAGCTCGTTTGGAGAGACCAGTGAGCAGAACATTACAGTATCTAATCTACTGGAGACAAATGCATGGATAAGTTTCTCCAAGTCTGCTTTAGACAGTAAACCTTTGATTTTTGCTATGTTTTTTAGATGGTAAAAGGCTGCGGATGTTATTGATTTGATGTGGCTGTTAAAGTTCAAGTCTGAGTCCATTATTACCCCGAGATTTCTTGCCTGATTTGAAGGTTTTAGAGAGAGAGACTGGAGGTGACTGCTGACACTGTCCCTTTGTTTCTGTGAACCAAAGACTTACACAGAATGTATGGCTCTTCATTGATTGGCTGGTACCCAGACTCGCATTTCCAGGGTTTTTGCGAACCGTCTACTGTATTCTGATTCCTGACCTAGTCGCTGGAGAGAAATGAAATTGAGTGGAGGCACTAGGTGGTACCAGCCTGGCTACCTTTTACCTTTTCGTTCAGTAGACATTGTCACCTGCAGACATCAACCTGTCCAAGGACTGAAGGTGGAAATGAGCAAGTTTACTATAACCTAGAGCACACATATAACATCTTTGTGTACATCAATGTTTTTATGTGCATTGTCCCTGATAAATAAACTGTAAACTAAACTAAACTACAGTGCTGAAATTGTCCAAATGATTCTAGAGAAGGTGTATAGAGTTTAAATAGACAGTGTATATGTTTATTAAGGAAATTACAATCACATTAGACAAGTCAAATGTTGTTTGTGATGTCATGAAGCTGTAGTTAAGTTAACAATTCCTTTTACCTTTATTCAGTAAAAAAGTGCAAATGTTCCAGGGCTGAAATGATTCAAATGATTCTAGCGAAGGTATATATAGAGTTTAAAAACACAGTGGAGCACTTCCTGTATCGCCCCATGGAGCAAGGTGGAACCATGTGTTTTTTGTTTGAGAGAAGAACTCCGCCTAAATGCCATGGAAATGCCAATCTCGACTGAACAAAAGGTCAAACTTGAAAACTACCAGGACATGACATCACAAGGTGGAACAGAGCGTTTTGAACTTTGAAGATATAGGCAGAGTGTTAAACCAGGACTACGAACATGTGTGAATGAAAACTCCAGGCGTGTTTCTGAGAAGGTAACAACATTTTAACATGGCTTAAAGTTCACAAGAGCCAAACTTGCGTAATATACGACATTTAACATCGATTCTAAAGTCAGTCCGCTTCAGGGTGCTATCTGTTTTAGTTAGGATGTCCATTTGTTTTAGTCTCTATTCAAAGAGTTAAGCAGATCAGCACATCTTTATGAATAAAAGTGACTTAACTTTATAGTTTTCTTCTGTCATCTGTTTTGTTGTATCTCCCTGTGCTCTGGGACAGATGTACCAGATCCAGAGATGTGTTAAAGGTTGTATGGAGGATTTTTTTTTTTGTTGTTTCAAATTGTCAATGAAAGTTTAAAATACAATTACAGAGACGCAGCAGCTTTAGAATTATGACCAAAAAAAAAAAAAAAAGAATGAAAATCTATCAACTGTGGACGTGTTGAGGCCAGATAAACATCAGCCAATAGAAAACGAGGCTCCCTCTTTTTCTGTTGGTTGTTTGGTTGTCAATCAATCTCCCTACGTTTCTAGTGTAACTGACTCGCGGTGAGCTTCTTAGAGGCTTTTTCAGACTGTCGCTTCCTCGCATTTCGCGCAAAGTTTGTCGCGATGACGGACGAGAATCCACGTCCAGTTCGCCGCCAAAGAAAGTCGGTTTTTGAGGTCGCTGAAAGACGAAGACAAGGGGAAAAGGAGCGAAGACAAACTGAGGTGATTCTTGGAGATCTCTTCCAGCGATTGCGCGAATGAAGCAGACAAAGGGTCTAAAAACTGATGCGTCGGTCCCTAAAATATTTCTAGACAGGTCACTTCAACAGTAATTCTGAACACACGCTGGCTGTAAACAAGCGTGATTTCTAGAGTAAAGAGGCGGGAGGAGATGTTTCTACTGAGGGAGCTGTGGAGGAGGAAGGTTGTGTCACTCATGCACAACATTTGAAAAAAGGACTGTCGCTGTATTTCTCTTCCCTTAAAAAAATCCTCTATACAACCTTTAAGAGCTCTGCAGCCTGACTCACATATTGTTCATATTTGTAGTTTGCACAACATAACTTCACTAGGTGATAGTTTTGGGAAGTTGTTACCACATGGTTTTCATCAATCAGCACTGATGGGGTAAAACGTCCTCAAGGTCCTCCAATAAAAAGTCTTCTAGTCTGATTTAAACGTGTGCTTCAAGTTCCGTTCAGCTGAGTGCCACGGTAAATGAGGTAAATGAGGGATAAGGAGCTCTTCAGACTAGAAAATCAACTTCAGAGTGAAGAAACAAAATGTAAACAAGTATAACTTTTTCTAAAGAGTCTTTTATCTCTTCTAATTGAGAGAAACGCATTTTACTGTGTAATGTAAAAGATTGAAAGTTATTGGTTAAGCATTTTAAAGGGCATTTTCGTGGATGAGAATCGTAATGAAACATCTGCCAGAGACAGATCATTTTATCCAATCAGAGATGAGAGTCTCCAGGCGAGAGCTCAGGAGCAGATGTAAAAACATGAACTATCCTGTGGCAGTTTATTTTGTAGATTTTAACCATCCTATCTCTTCCTTAAGAAACATTGGCATTGAACAGGTTAAACTGCCCCCTAGAGGCAAGAATCTGGAAATACTCCTGTCAAAAAGAGAGCACTCCTGGATTCACCAATTTAAGACTCTTGCTCCTTACAGACTGAATGAAGAGTTTGACCTAAGATATGTTTTGTAATATGGTCAAACTATTTTTGTATTTAATAGAAAGTTTGGTAACACTTTATAATAACTACACCTTACTTAGCCTTAATAAAGCATGAACAAAGACTTAATTAATAATGAACAAAGATTTAATTCATAATGATTCACGCTTAGTAAATGCTTAATAAAACATAACTTGTCTTCACTTTAGAAAAGCTCTCAAAAAGACTTAACTAACAGATAAGAGCTGCCTGAATTATCATTGTATTGTATTATTAGTAAATCATTCTCTCATAGTTTACTAATCATTAATAAATGCTCAAATGGTTAGTCCACGAGTAATTAAGTATGAAATAATTATGAGTAACTATTTACAGCACAGGCAAATTCAGTGCAAGTGCTAATTAAGGTAGTAATTAAGTAGTTACTAAGCGTGAATCATTATTAATTAAGTCTTTGTTCATTATTAATTAAGCCTTTGTTCATGCTTTATTAAGGCTAAATGAGGTGTAGTTATTATAAAGTGTTACCTAAAGATTTTATGTAAACTGTTTTTTTCTTCTTGTAGAGTGGACTGAACTCACTGTGTGACCTCACCTTGGGACCTCCCATGCGTTGGAGGGGATATGAGCACCTGTTCTGGCAACCATTTCGTGTACTATGGTTCCAAGCAAGAAAAATTATCTGTCGAAGGCTTTTTTGCCAACATATTACATAAATATTTTTTAAAAAAGGTTTTGGACATTGGTCATCTGAGTGTGCTATGCATTTTCATTTCACTTTCATTTTACTGTTCCTTACATTTGCACCTCTACAAGAACTTTGGTGTGTTTTGTGTCTGTGGTGTGTCTCAGTGCAATGGGAGGCTTGTATGGAGTAAGAAAGCTGTCAAAAATATTCGTGCGCGTAAAATAGAAATCCGTGCGTATTTGGGAAATCCGTGCATATTTGGCTGTAGTTGCGCATAAAATAAATATTTGTAAACTCTCAAATGACTCCAGTCGTACATAAAATAGATTGTGTGTATTTTATCCATCAGAATACGAATTGAAAAATTACGACGTCATGAATTACAATCACGAAATGAAAATTTACGATTACGCTTTCATCAGTACGAATACGAATTCACAGACGGAATTTTACTGTCAAAAATACGTCATCACTTCACAGACATTATCCATCGAGCAGAAGAAACATCGATCAAGATCAAGACTGCGCAGCTCAAGTTTGTAGCAGAGGGTAAAAACAGAGTAATAGCACAAGAAGCTACAACAGCGACCAACAAGTGGGTTAATTAAAATCTATTGTAAAAATGTCTTGAATTCGGGAACCGAACGCTGCTGTATAATATTGTGTAGAAACACCTCCTCTGAACGGGAAATTGCACCTATATGTTAGATAACATAGTGGAGCCAGTTGGTGAACATCAGACGTAACGTTATCCCAGGGCTAATTAACAAATATCGGCGTTCTCTGCATGTTTAGATTAAAACATTCACGGCTACAGCCACTCTGTGTTTACCCTCTGCTACAAACTTGAGCTGCGCACAGTCTTGATCTTGATCGATGTTTCTTCTGCTCGATGGATAATGTCTGTGAAGTGATGACGTATTTTTGACAGTAAAATTCCGTCTGTGAATTCGTATTCGTACTGATGAAAGCGTAATCGTAAATTTTCATTTCGTGATTGTAATTCATGACGTCGTAATTTTTCAATTCGTATTCTGATGGATAAAATACACACAATATATTTTATGTACGACTGGAGTCATTTGAGAGTTTACAAATATTTATTTTATGCGCAACTACAGCCAAATACGCACGGATTTCTATTTTACGCGCACGAATATTTTTGACAGCTTTCTTACTCCATAGGCTTGTTTTATTATTTCTGTGTAGATTTTGCATGTTTTTATTTGCTGTTTTACCTCTTTTTATCGGTTTTTGTTGTGGGGTTTTATTACATTTTTTAAGCCTATATCAGCACCGACCTATAACCCCAATCCACGTGACTCTTCTCGGCCAGTGAGGACCCGGAGCAATTAACACACCCGGAGCAGGGCGGCTAGGGATGGAAATACAAGAGAGAATGGAAAACTGAGGCAGGAGAGTGGGCCCGAAGTTGAGAGCACGCTGGGGGATCACGATCATGAGCCGGGTCGGAGCACCACGACACCAAAGTAGTGATGGTGAGATGAAGCCCCATGAAGCACTGAAGCGTTTCAGCCATTTGCTCGACTCTTGAGCGGATGCTTCAGGGTGCTTCATTTGCTCCACTGCTCCATCAAGAGGCCAAAAAATATATAACAGGCAGAGTGAAAACAGGACAATTAACATGATCATCGAGGTTCTGATAGAAAGATTTATACTGAATAAATGAACGATTAAATATTTGAATATTTGTGATATCAACGTACAAAGTGTGACTGTATTAACCTGGAGTCTGTGTTCATTATATAAAGGTCAGGTTAAAAGAAAAAGTAGGAACAAATTGGAGATCAGGATGTAATGTGACTCTGCTTGTGTTACTACTTTATGTCTGTGCTTATGCCAAAATAAAGATGGCAAAATATGGTAATTTTATTCATTTTTATATAAAAATATCAATTTCTCCACAGTATTTGGACGGTTTCTCTTTTTTACAGAGAATTTCCCCTGCTTTTGAAAAAAAAAAAAAAAACTTTCACAGGGCACAGATGAAACAGGCGTGCATCGCAAAAAAAAAACAAAAAAAATTAAAATATCTAATAGAATGTACCAAACTCACAATAACCCAAAACCACAAAATATTTTGGGTGAATCCATTGTGTTTCACTGGCCTTTATGTTTTGAATCGTGCCAAATCCGTGAACCACTTACTGAACCAGTCACGTGGTACGGGCAGTTCATGAGGCTTTGAACGTCACCACATACGCCACCGATACAAGCCTCGATACGCACTTCACCAAAGACTTCCTGGATTACTCGACACACGCTTCGAAGCCTCGGCACATCTTCTAACATCACTACACCAAGTGAGAAACTCTGCCTTGTCTGTAGGTGTTTCACACTAGTTCGTTGTGCTCCAGCTCGATAGTCTTTGGTTATAGGTGATAGTGTGTGTTGCACTGGGCACTGCCTGGATATTTTCTATGTCCAGGACGCTACGGTGGTGGTAGTAGCGTGGTGACAGCATCGAGGGGACAGAGCGAAAAGATGAAGGCTGATCAGCAACCAAAGAAGGGCACCACGACGCTCAGTCCACGCACCGGCAGAGTGTGGAGCTCTGCCTTGCCCCATAAGTAAAAGCAGATAGTGGTGAATAGCTATCTGTAGTATGTGGGTTTTGCTGCTGGTCTGCTTTTGCCTGCAGGGACCGTGGGACATGGATTCATCGACCGACGATCGCACCCCTCTCCCCTACATCGCACTACGAACTGCCTCACATTTAACCTGGCCCACCTAGTGTTTTAACCCCCTTTTTAACTGTATTATCCAAGATTCTTTTTAAAATCTGTAATCCATTTTTTAACCATTTGTAATAAATTATTTACATTTTTATTTGGTGTTTCCTTTATTGGTGCTGCAGTGGCTCTCCCCTTGATTTTAAGTTAGACTTTTTAACCCAATTTGGTTTTGAATTTACTTTTTTAACAATCAAACCACGGGACTTTACACGTTTGATTTGAGTCTCTAGGTGAGGACCAAGTGGAAGAAACTGCCTGCCAAGTGGAAGAATCCTAACGAGTGGTTTCAACACAAAGGGACAAAGTGGGCTGCTGACATTTCCGCACAGCCACTACAGCCACTACAGCCACAAACCCACAGCGGAGCGCACACTGCAACATCGATCCCACAGCTCAACAGACACTCCATACCGCTGTTGCCACCCTCTCCACCTTAAGCACCAGCTCCGCTGCAGAATATGCAAACAAACACCGTGTGGTGACGCCATTGGCCGCGCAGGTGTGAACATGGGCCACAGAATCACAGGTAACAGCACCTGAGCATGGCATGGCCCAAAGGTCCCAGCGCGAGTGCGCACCTAATACAGCAGGCGCTGAGGCAGACAGTCACTCTAACTGGATGTTCCTGAGCAAATCCCGCTCCTCATTTAAAAACAATAAAACTGTTGTGTTCTGTGTGTCCTGTGTGCACTGTGTGTTACATACGTATATTATTTATCCAATACCTAATCGGAACATAACGTCCGAGTCCAGATCGAGTCCACAGTCACGTGATTGGGGCCGATTTCCGATCATGTGATCAGATCAGGACAACCCTAAACAATACAGGAAAAAAGGCAGTGTACAAAGTCCCTCAGATTATTTTACACACCCTTTTCACACTTTTATTTATACCAAACATCCCAATCTGGTGTCCCAGTTTTGAATTCTGAAAATCTGGTCTCCATACCGCTAAAATTAGTAGCTCTTTGGCATCTTCTTTTTGTGAAAGGTGGCTCACTGGAGAAAAAGGTTGGAGACCCCAGTTGTAGGCAAAGCAATAACATCTCAGTGCACCTTTAAATATCTTTCCTATTTTGCTCTGAGTTCAGTAAAGTATCTTTATATCTACCCTGGGGATTTATTTGATAGCTTCCATGTATGACAACAGCTCTGACTCCCCCTGGCCAGACCTGTTTGTGGACATAGGTCTTTAGCTGCGCTGGACCATTTTTCTGCACGGCTGCTCAGGGGCATCTGGTCTAATGTGGTCCCTGGTGCACGTTTCATTGTAGTGAGTGGAGCCGACTATGTGTACCTCATTACTGCAGCGTCTGGGGAACTGCTGAACCTGAATGTGTACCAATGAGTACCCAGGCAAATCCAGTAAACAACACCTGCCTCACTCAGAGGGGGCACTCATTTGTCATAATTATGTATGAGATAATACTGCACATAAAGCACTGATGTATAGAAGTATTTTTCCTATTTCAAATCTCGGTGGTATAAGGAGGGTTCAGTTTTATTATTTATTGTATTATTATTTAGTTTATTTATGAGATAGGGACAGTGCACAATATACAATGCACTCATTTCCACCTGTCGTCCCTGGTGCATGTTTTTTTTTTTTTTTTTTTTTAGGTAGTTCAAATGAAAGTAATGTATAATCTTTGCATTTTTTTGATTAGTATTATTATTATTATTAGTAGTAGTAGTAGTAGTAGTAGTAGTAGTATTAGTATTATTAGTATTAGTATTATTATTTATTTGCTTGGAATAAAAAAGGTTTAAACAGCCCAGTATTACACTTTTTTCTGATTTATGTTATAATGTAGTTTCCTCATCACGAACAGACCTGGAGTTGTGAATCTCTACTCAACAAAAAGTAAAAAGTAGCTGCGTAGCTTGCATACTACCACTCCATGACATCACACGGTGAAACAGAGCATTTTGAGCTTTGGAGACGCAGACAGACTCAAAACACAACTACAGATGTGTTTTTTAGGAGGTAATAACTAGAGCCCAACTGATATATCAGTTGGCCAAAATTTGGGTCTGGAGTGATATCGGATATTCCGCCAATAAGCACAGATATTTTTCACTTTTTTTTTTCTATATCCTTCCCCAAATGTGTCAAAATGACCAGATAACTTAAATTGCTTCTCGCTTGAATAGCTGCATACATAAATAAAGCCATTTAACATAAAGAACGGTAATTTCCAGTTAAAGATAAAATGTCCATTTCAAGATTGCATAAAAGCAGCTATAAAAGACCAACTCTAACCTGCCGACGCTGTGTTGCCATTTAAAAAAAAAAAAAATGGTGCATAGGTGCAGTATTTAATTGCGAGGCATGAATACAAGTGAGAAGCACTCAGCGAATATGTAGTTAAAAAGCAGAGCGCGGAGGGTAATGTGTTCAGGTGAACGGGAAGAGCACCGTAATAGATAATAATGACACTAATGCAAAATCTTGTTTTAATGGTAAACCATTTTAGACATAGCTTTCACATGAAAAGTCACTTAGTCTCTCAACAACATAATGAAAATATGCATTTGTGGCAAGGTCGCTGATCATGTGGTCTCTGCCATGAGACACCTGTGTCACATGACAGAGATTACAAAGGTCAGAGGGGAACCAGGTGACTTCCTCTTCCTGAGCAGGCCTAACACACGACTATTTCTGGTGAGCCAAACAAATGTAATGTTTGTACATTTTACATTTTTCTTGTTAGAAAACAAATTTGTAACTTTTGTAAATATTATTTTAAGGGTTTTAACAGTCCAGATCAGAGGTATGCTTTTAACTTTTTTCTTATTGTTTAATTTTAATTGATGTTTTTATTTGATTATTAACTGCACTGTGTTACAGGCTCAGTGCTGGTTGCCGTTTGTGAGTTTTAGTTTGAGTTGATTGTTGATTTGTTCCAGCTCTGCAGTGGGTGTGGGCTGGAGGTCGCTGGTGTGGAGGGGCTCACTTAGAGGGTGACCTTATTTATAGTTATTGGTGATGGTGGCACTTGTAATTGGGTGTTTTCAGTTGTGGTAACGGTTTTCTTTGTATTAATCTTGTTTGTTTTCTCACTTTATAGCATGTCTCCTTCACCCCAGCTTTAGGGTGGAGCCGCACCCCTGCAGTAGTATCCTCACCTGTTAAAAGCACCTTTTAATATTTTTGTAAATAAAAGCTGCCGTATGGCTGTTAGACCCATACACTGACTGGCTTGCTTTGTTATTAAAGCTACCTGTAAATTTCAGGTGTTACATTTTAAATATTTATAATTATTTGTGTATGTGTGTTTTCCAGGCAAACAAAGGCAGTAGTGTGGTGTGGGACTCCTACACCAACGATGCCCCAGGTGATGCCGTTTGTAACATTTGTTCTTCATCAGTGGGACAAGTGTCCAGCAAACTGAAAATGAAAAACACAAAACCTAAAACTAAACACAAGGAAACTCATCTGAATGCCTAAGCTCAACAATCAGAAAATACAAAAGCAGCCTACACTCCAATAGGGAATGGAGAGAAGGACCAAGTGGACCTCAAATGATGTAAGGGCTAAAGCTAATGATAAGCTTAAAAACGAAATGAAACCGCAAGAGATATTCTGCCTTATGCTGTTGTGGAGGGGATGGGTTTAAATGGCTCATCGCAAAGCTGGAGCAAAGGTATACACTGAAAAGTGAGAAATATTTTCGTACAGAGATGATTGAAGAGCTATACCAAAAGGTTGTGGACAGAGTGAAGAGTCAAGCCCCTGGAGGAAATAACACTTACATAACCTAATACCTTCAGGAGGTGTGTTGAGTCTTTTACAATATGAGGGACCAAATACAGGAAGACAATGCTCGAAAGTCTAGACAAAAGGTTTCACAAAATCACTGAAACTAAAGAAGTTGTCCATACCTGCCTCTTAATCCCCGGTATAAGCAGCGCCCCTCGACACAGGATGGACTTTTGACTGTACAGATGGTCCAAAAGGAGACACAGGCTCATCCGAGTGAGAGCCTGGGGGAGACAGAAGAAGAAACTGCAAAAGAGAGAGACCCCAAAAGGCAAAGGCTGGATGCAGCACCCAGTGTCCTTGACAGTCTTTTTGACAGCATGCTCGCTTTAACCAGGCAGGAGGACCAGTCCCCTGAGAGGATCACAGAGGGATAGGTACATGAGGGAGACTGTGACTGACAGGAAGGGGGGTAATCCATTGGAATGGTGGAAACATAACAGCGGTCGCTTTAATAACCTGTCAACATTAGTCTGCAAACACCTCTGCTGTCCTCTCGTCAGCTCCCAGTGAAAGAGCATTCAGCACCATCGGGAACATGTATGATGAAAAGCACAGATCACTCAAAGGGGAAAACGATGAAAAATGTTATGCTTTTTTTCTCTGCAACTTGCTCCTCTTAAACTGGGCATTAACCCAAACAAGGGCAGTTGTTCAATTGTTTCTCTGCTTTTTATTTTATTATTTGTGATATTTATTTTTACTTTAAGTGAGAGAAAAAAAAAATTAACATGACTTAAATTCACAAGACTCAGTTTTGTGGATATTATTATTTCAAAGTTTTTGTGCCGATGCTAAATTACTAGATGCACCTGAACATCTCACAGCTCCACATCTGCACCTTATTTGTTTACCGCACTCTGAATACTCTGTGCATGTAAAGTGAATAGTAGTAGTAGTAGTAGTAGTAGTAGTAGTAACAGTAGCAGCAGCAGCAGCAGCAGCAGCAGTACTAGTAGTAGCAGTATAAGTAGTAGTAGTAGTAGCAGTAGTAGTACATAGTAGTAGTAACAGTACAGCAGTAGAAGTAGCAGTAGTAGTAGTAGCAGGATAAGTAGTAGTAACAGTAGTGCAGCAGCAGCAATAGTAGCAGGATAAGTAGTAGTAGTAGTAGCAGTAGTAGTACATAGTAGTAGTAACAGTACAGCAGTAGAAGTAGTAGTAGCAGTAGTAGTAGTAGCAGGATAAGTAGTAGTAACAGTAGTGCAGCAGCAGCAATAGTAGCAGGATAAGTAGTAGTAGTAGCAGTAGTAGTACATAGTAGTAGTAACAGTACAGCAGTAGCAGTATAAGAAGAAGTAGCAGCAGTAAAAGTAGTAGTAGTAGTAGTACTAGCAGCAGCATTAGTAGTAGTAACAGTACAGCAGTAGCAGTAGCAGCAGCAGCAGCAGCAGTAGTAGTATTATTAGTAGTAACAGTAGCAGCAGTGGTAGCAGTATAGTAGTAGTAGTAGTAGTAGTAACAGTACAGCAGCAGCAGCAGTAGTAGTAGTAGTAGTAGTAGTAGTAAGCAGTAGTACAGTAGCAGCAGCAGCAGTAGTAGTAGTAGTAGTAGTAGTAGTAGTAGTAGTAGTAGTAGTAGTAGTAGTAGTACAGTACAGCAGCAGCAGTAGTATCAGTAGTAGTAGTAGTAGTAGTAGTAGTAAGTACAGTAGCAGTAGCAGCAGCAGCAGCAGTAGTAGTAGTAGTAGTAGTAGTAGTAGTAGTAGTAGTACAGTAGCAGCAGCAGCAGCAGCAGTAGTAGTAGTAGTAGTAGTAGTAGTAGTAGTAGTACAGTACAGCAGCAGCAGCAGCAGTAGTAGTAGTAGTAGTAGTAGTAGTAGTACAGCAGCAGTAGCAGTAGTAAGCAGCAGTAGCAACAGTAGTAGTAGTAGCAGCAGTATAGTAGTCTAGTAGCAGTAGTAGCACTAGTCTAGTAGCAGTAGTAGTTGAGTCTATATATTCTGCTCATCTGTGCTCTGTTCACAGGGCACATGTAGCACAGGGCCTTCCGGTCGGCCCCTCCTGCAATTACCCCTCTCATTCCAATCACTACTGATCGATATCCGATGCCTGCTCATTATCAGCTCTACACGCTAATACAGAAGCACTGCACGATGCTCAGGAACCGGTTAGCATCTCCATAGATTAGTGTCCTGTCCGTGGTGGGGGTCATGTCTTCCCTTCTGCCCCCACTAATTGCGTAGTTTATATGCTTAGATTAGATTAGTGTCGGAAAATAGCCTGTTCATTGTATATCTGTGTAGGGCTCGCGGTCTGTGGTAGTAGTAGTAGTTTACCGTGGAGCGTATTGAACGTTGCGTGAAATCATAGGATACTGAGTGAAGAAATAGCTTTTAATTGGATATGTATGGATGAATTTATTTATCAAAAGGTCAATTTTATGCTATTTTCTGATCTATAATGTTGTTTCGTCATCGTAAATATACCTCGAGTTGTTGTGTTTGGTTCATTCACACGTTTAACACACAAACCCTGGATATTTAGGTTCTTCTCTCGAACAGAAAACACTCCTTTTTTCCAGCTTGTGATACCATATGGCTATACAGGAAGTGCTCCACTGTGTTTTTAAACTCCATGCACCTTCACTAGAGTCATTTGGATCATTTCAGACCTGGAATTGTAAATCTCTACTGAACTAAAAGGAAGATGTTAACTTGAAAACTTCTGCTTCATGACATCACAAGGTGGAGCGGAGCATTTTGAGGTTTGGAGATGTAGACAGACCAAGACAGAAAAAACTAGAAAAGCACTCAGAGAGCGCAGACCTCCGCCAAGGACTACCCCCATTTTTTATATAAATTGCGATAAAATCAGTCTTCTGGATCAGATCCGGATATCAGGGAATATCCATCCCTGAGTCAAATTTCATGGGGTTTGGTCAATAATTAACCGAGATATTGAGAAACAAAATTTTTGGCCCCATTTACCACAATGTTAACTAAAATTTCAAAGTGATCCAGAATCCAGGATTTCTTCCGGATCACCCCCAAAATGAAATCAGTTCTTCCCTTTTCACAACATCAATTTCAGGTTGAGGTTAAAGATGACAAACGACCAAACATACATTTTTCTTGCAGTCCTGAACAGCAGGAACTTGAAAACGATCATAACTCAGATGAATGAAACAAAACACAGTTTTTGTTTTGTTTTAAACTAAAGTTGGACCTTTAATTACCTCCCCGATTTTGATCGAAATTTTAACTGGCTGGGAAGTCTTCATTGTGAAATGGTTATCAGATCAATTTGACTCAGGGATCCGGCTGATCCGGATCTGATCCAGAAGGGAGGGTCCTTGGCTCTGCGCTTTTCTAGTTTAATTTTATTTTGTTTTATTACTTATTCATTTGTGAAGACAAGCTGAAAGCAAAAGTAGTTAAAGTTCAAAAACATTTTTACACGTTAAGATGAATACAGATTAAGTTTTAAATGTCTTACAGTTTTGAAAAAATACCAGACTGTCAAAGCCTGATCCCGTCAGATCTCAGCAGCTCCGCAGGGTCGGGCCTGGTCAGGACTTGGACATGGGAAAATCAGTGTGTCAGTTCAACCACATTGTCTAGTATGAAAGTGGTGTGTGTGTGAGTGTGTGTGTGAGTGATGGTGTTGGTTGAAGGGGCAGATTGGCAGCCTTGCTTTTGTCAGTTTGCCCCAGGGCAGCTGTGGCTTCAATAGTAGTTAATTACCACCGCGTATGGACTGAATGAATAATGCTCTGTAAAGTGTGCTTAGTGTCCGGCTGGAAATACCCTGCATCACACGACAGCCTAACTTGTCCACTGCATTGTTTAAGAAGGTCCACCAGCGCTGTATTTTTTGAGGAGACTCGAGGCTGCTGGACTAGGCCCTGCTCTCATGTCTTTTGATGGAGTGGAAAGTGTGTTGACCCAGTCAGTGTAGTTCGGCCACTGCTCAGCCCAGGAGGACAGTTCTACAGCGTGTGGTCAGAGCAGAGCAGGAGATCACTGGATGTGACTACACACCCATCTGTGAAATTTTGAGGAGCGTTGTAGAAGACGGGCCTCCAGGATCATGGGGGATCTCGTTTGTTCCTCTGCCTCTGGGAGGAGACTGGAGCATTAAAGCTAGAACTTCTCGGCTTCTTTCCTGAGGCTGTCAGACTTGTGAACAGTGCACACTGACTTCCTGCTTGCCTCTCTCTCTATCTTGCCACGTACTACTTGTTCACTGGAACTGCTAAATTTTAAATGTATTTATTTTTAACATTGCTTATTATTATTGTTTTTTATCTCTTTCTGGATTATTGTCGTCATGTGCATGTTTGAATGCCTTAAAGAACCTGAAAGTGTTTTGTGCTGTGAAAACGCGAAATATACAAACCAAAAAAAACAAAAAAAAACAAAAACAGAACTAGTTCATTTAGTTTAGATTGCAGTGGCCCACTTACTCCTCACTTACCTTACGCATTCAGAGTAGGGTGACCAAATGTCAGTTTTTCCCCTGAACATGTCAATTTTTTGCATCCTGTCCTGGACGTCTGTTTTTTTTTTTTTTTTTTTTTAAGTGGTGGAAATGTCCGGGTTTTCGCGCGGCGTACGGGACGGGTGGGTCAGTCTGCACGGCGTACGGGAAAGGGGGACGGTCTGCTGCTTAAAATGTTTTTATTCATGCCAAATAAAATCTCCAGCACAAATTATGCATGATATGCTTACATTCATCTTTATTATATTTTACTTTATACTCATATTTAGTTTGCGGGACTGCAGTTTATCATCCGTCCCGCCCGCTCCCGTGTTGTTTAGCCCCACTTCCGCCCGCACCCTCAGCGAGCTTTCAGAATGTGTCCCGTGGGTCTGCAGGGCTCTACCTTGGTGGCTAGTTTGCTGTTTTGCGTTTGTGTTTGTGTTTAGGTTTGTAGTTTAGTTCTGTTTTGTGCCTTTTTTAAATTTGGGCTTATGTGGTTTAATTTGGGGAACTTGTGCGTTAGTTTTGTATGTGTCCCTATAGTTAACCACTCGTTATTGTGTGAGCCTGCCTGACCTGTTTTGTGGCACAAAACCCGTTGCCTGTTTTGTTTCTTAGTTTAGAATCTGCTCTGTATAGTTTAGTCTGTTTTATTGATTTACCTTTACATTCTTGTTAATGAAACATTACTTCATTTATTCCATTTTTCCTTCTTGGTTTATTTTTTTGTTACTTCCCTTACCCCAAGCGAACTGAGTCGTAACAAACTGGGGGCTCGTCCGGGAGCTGAACCCGGGACCTCTCCCATTGCTCTTCCTGGAATGTTCCACAGTGTGACTTTAAACAGATCTACCTTACATTTATTCAATTACAGGTGGTTTTACAGCTCAAAAAATACCAAGAAAAACAAGAACTCTGACTGCAAGCCGGGTCGGCTCTCCGCAGATCTGACCTGTAACTTGGTTTGATTTGGTTTCCATGGAGATAGAAAGGTTTAATGCCATAGTGTGAACCATTCCAGACAAAGCAGTAACATCTCCACGGAGAAAACCATTTTACGAATCACCCACCAGACAAGTTACACAATGCACCTTTGACTATTTCATCCTTCAGACTGGCTTATCTGACAGCCCAAGACAGAAAAAAAAAAAAAAAAAAAAAACCTAACCTAAAATGTATTTAGTAAGCTACGTTTTTAAATGGACTACTTATCTGAACCTGGCAGGAACTTGAATCCCCGATAACCCAAAATGATTGACAGCATAAATGATGAGTATTTTGGCAGAACATTTAAACTCATGGGATTTTAAATATGGAGAGTTTTCAAAAGGAAAGGTTGAAAAGTAGGTCCCCAACTTCCTCGAGTAATTTAAGGATACAAGAACTTATGCAAATGAGTAGAGTTTAGGTTTAAATAAAATACATATTACAGCTGAATATGATGATGATGATGATGATGATGCTTTCAAGTGCATTCACACACACGTTGGTTTGGAATGATTGAGTTTTATGCTCTGTTGAATTATAATTGGATTTATTTATTATTCACAAGTTTGGTTTAAATTGCATATAACGCGTGACAGGCTTTCAGATGATTAGTTGTTTGGTGGGTTGTACCTGTGGTCAATATTTTATCATAATTTTACATCAGTCAAGTGAATAAAAAAGTGGTAGTGTAGTAAATTTGCATCTAATCGGTTCATAACATGGACAGACACTCTTGATAATGAAGTAAATATTAGTGGAAAAAGTGTGATTTGTTAAAAGTGTCAACTGGACTATACAATGTTCCCTCGTTTATCATGGGGGTTATGTTCTAAAAATAACCCGCGATAGGTGAAATCCGCGAAGTATTCAACTTTATTTTTTACAATTATTATACCTGTTTTAAGGCTGTACAACCGCTCACCACACACTTTAAACACTTTTCTCAGATTTAAAACTTATTGCTGCTGTCGTCCTTTTGTTATTTTCCTCCTTCTTTATGTAACAAACCGAAGAATCATTTATTCCGTAATGGAGCCTTACAGCGCAGAGTCCTGCATGGATCCATTTTTGGAGACCCGCACCCATGACGTACAGCACCGCCCCCGCCTGTTAACCCGAGATTATATCAAACTTTTCCGCTGCCAACATCATGGATTGAACAAGACTAACCCAGGACTAACCTTGGACTAACTCGGGACTAACCTAGGACTGATTCCAGGACTGAAGAGGAGGACTAAACCAGGACTGAAACAGGACTCACCGTCAGGACGGGCTCGAAGGTGATCGCAGGAGAAATGACCGGCTCCGCTCCGCACCTCACAGAATCAGAATCAGAATCAAATTTATTTGTCATTCCAGTATAAAAAATACACAGAAACGAAACAATGCACTCAGGTCCAGGTCAACAGCAGCACAGATAACAATAAGAACAAATAGTTATAATAAGAATAAATAGTTATAACAAGAATAAAATAGTTAAAAATATTGTATATCAACCCGCCCCCATTTTCTAAAGTGCGTTCCAAGTCAGTGCTGTTTTGTAGTGTTTTTTCTGACAGAATTAATCTGTCTCACGGCATCAGGATAAAAACTGTTCCGTAGTCTCGTGGTCCTGGCCTGTAGGTGGCGCAATCTTCTGCCTGATGGGAGAGCTGTAAAAAAGTTCATGTGCTGGATGGGTGGAGTCTTCCATGATGCTGTGGGCTTTTGTCCTGCACCTGCTGATGTAAATATCTTCAATGCAGGGCAGACTACAGCCGCAGACGCGCTCCGCAGCTCTAACTATCCTCTGCAGAGCTTTCCTCTCTGCCTTGGTGCTGCTGCTGAACCACACAGTCATGTTGGTGGTGAGGATGCTCTCCACCGCACACCTGTAAAAGGCCTTCAGGACAGAGGGGCCCACACCTGCTTTTTTTAGGCGCCTAAGAAAGTATAGGCGTTGGTGTCCCTTTTTCACAATGCAACTGGTGTTCAGAGTTAAACGCGGCCGTAGCCCGATTGTGCTTTACGGACACCCTGCTGCTGCGGTTCTCTCTCTTAAGTCCTGGTTTCAGCAACTATTTGCAGATACCTGGCCTGGTGCAGGACTCTGCTACAGCGCGTAACTTCTGCCTTCTACCTTGACAACATTGTGAGTTTTGTCAGGGAGAAAACTTGAACATACAGCACTTCAGAATCACACTGCTAGTGATCTAACATTTATGTAAATTTGGAATCTGAACACATTCTGTACTGTACAGAAGACAGGAGTCCCTTAGCCAATCAGGATGCAGCGGGAGGAACACAACGCGTTTTCATACACTGTAAAAAAAAAAAAAAAAAAGGCATGCAAAAAAATGCACTAAAAAAAATTCTATTACAACGAGACTGCAAAAGGTGAACTGCGATGTAGTTTTAGTGAGAAAACTCATCCAAGCTTAGTATTCAGTTCTGGTCAGACTTGGGTGGACACTGCCTTATATCTGTCTGAAGGGAGGAGCTAACTACAGGAAACTACTCTGGAACTAAGGCTACGTTCAGACTGCAGCCTGAAGTGACCCAAATCTAATTTTTTTGCCCCTATGCAACCTGTATCTGATCTTTTAATGACAGTCTGAACGAACACAGATCAGATTTTTTCAAATGCGACCCAGGCCACTTGGATATGTGCTCCTGAAACCGATACATATCCGACCTTTTGACATGCGACTTCAGTCTGAACGGCCAGGTCGCATTCATCCCGTCTAGTCAATGGAGGGAAAGCAAGGTGAGTTCATTAATATTTGGGGGGTTGCTGTATTCAGGCCAAATTGGAGGGATGTTATCAGAACCGGGTGTTTTTTAAAATGATTGCCAAAGAAATGCCCGAGCGCAGCTACAGGTTGTCCTGGCTCCAATGTCAACAAAAAATAAAGAACCTACGGGCCAAATACAAGGAGGCTAAAGACTCAAACAAATGAAGCGGCCATGGATGTGTAACCTGTCCATTTTACCAAGAACTGGACCGTATTTTGCGAGACAAGGCTGGCGTGCTCTCTGTGTGTGATGTCGTCCTCCATTGCACATGCGGGACACTTTTGGGGCGTTTAAAGTTCACACTGGAGAACACAAAGAAGTCGCATTTAACTGGAAATGTGAACCTCGCCAAATTGAATTTCACAAAAAAAATCCAAATTGAGCACTAAGCCCTGCAGCCTGAACATCGCCTATTACACATACTTCTTCACAGTTTCTGTTTGTTACCTAAGTCTGCTGAACTGCACTAAGCAGAGACTGTGCCTGAGTAATGTTTATAAATGATAATAATCTTTCACACCTTTTATCTTACAGGCAATCTCTCATCTACATTCATTAAAGTGCATGTGACAGATTTTAATGATTCTCAAATTTTACTTTATTTTGGCGTATCTTTTTTATAAATTATAGTTTTATGCGCAATTCATGAAGTTTTAAAATTCTAGGGTTCCTACGTTCATGGAAAAGTCATGGAAATTGAACATGTCATTGTCCAGGCCTGGAAAAGTCATGGAATTTTAGCATCTCTTTCATGCAACTACAGCCTTCTGTTAAGTTATCATTAAGCTATTATGATTATTTCTGAACGTATGTGCTTTTTGTTTAAATGAGACGAGGATAAATGCACTGACAGTATTTTGAATGTTAAAAAAAGATTACGTTAAAAATGTAAAAAAAAATGCCAAACCATAAGGTGAGTGGAAAAAAGGGTTAACATTTCATATTTAGCCCTAAAAGTCTGATCAGTTGTACACATGTAGGTGCCATAAAGTCATGTAAAAATTACTTTAGGTTATGAAAAAGTCATGGAAAAGTTTTCAAATTTTGTCAGTGAAAAAGAGAGAAAACCCTGAANACACTTAGCAACTTGTTCGAGCAAATTAGCATTCATTACCTACAGATTGTGAGCAAATTATCCTCATTTATATTACAAGCCCTAACCCTGTAGTGCATTCATCACGTACATTCACCATTCTTTTCCCTCTTCTTGGTCTGTAAGGCTGCACGCTCCTGGTGTCAGCAGGTGGCCGGGCGTGTCATTCATAATAAATGTGCTATGGTTTACTTCTCTTTAACCTGCGTGACACACACTCTATTTATATCCTGTGCCACGGCCCCACGAGTTATGCTCACACAAACACAAAACACTGTATCAAAACACACATAAGTCAGCTGCAGTGTGAGAGGTGAAGGTTGAAGTCAATTGACACTTATTGCTGTTTGGGCAGAGCTCAGCAGGTCTTATTCCATACATACTAGTACATGTAATATAGAGGGAAAATGACAAAAAGCATTATAACGTCATAAAGGCAACATTAGCTGGTATTTTATAAGGTACTGTTTAGCCTTTGTATGAGCATTGTACAGTGTGTGTATGAGATAGCATGCACTGTTATGGACACAGTAGTCTGTAAGAAGATTAATAAATTAACAGCAACAATGGTATATCTTCAGAATGAGTTCCATCTTCCTATTTTTCTGTCTTTTGATTTCTTTTTCCCATTCAAAAGTTATTGTTGGGTTTCAGATGATATCACAACATTCTATAGGTCAATAATATTTAATACAAATGGAGGCTGCTAAAAATAATATTGTTAAAATGCAAAATTTGCAAAATGTACATTTTGTGCCCATTGCCCTTCTAAGATGATTAACAGCGATGTAGAAGTTTGTAGCAGATTTCCCTTTGCTTGTTGGTGATGAGATATTTATGAGGTAATGTCCATACATTTTTCCATGGAATATTGTCAGTAGAGTCCAGCTGCTCACAGTGCACAAGTAGAGCTCTGTTTGGGAGGTGCACTTGTGGGCGACAGTCACTCTTTTTTTCCGCGGCGACTCATTATAAGGCAAGTTTAACCGAAGATGAAGCCAAGTAATTGCCTTTTGAAAAGTTTATCAAAGTTTGGTGAACAGTGTCTTCACTCACGCCTGCTCAAGCCGCCATCTTCAGGTGCTGGCACTGTACTTCAATGTGTTAAATTAATACTATTGAGTTTGGAAAATTTTCGGAATAAATTTATATATATTTTTTTTTATTAAAACAAAATAGCAAATATTGGTAGGGACTATTTTGTCTTCCAAGTACAATGTAATGAGTAGGAAAAACTGACTCTTGCCTCCCAGGTGGGATATGACATAATCACATTCTATAATCTGAAAGTAATCAATATGTTGTTTTTAATTGTTAATCACAATAGCAACAGTCCTAATTTTTTTGACCCATGGATCAAGTGCAGTAAGGGCTACGTTAATATGAAATGTTTACCAGAGGAGAACACTATTTTCATCAACTGAAGATGGACTAATTACACAGGATCACTTACTCAAACAAAACACAAATGAACTGTGAAACATTACAGACAATACAATAACATCTCGATGGAAACAAGCAAGCAAACCCAGCACCATAAAAGGTACATAGTGCACCTTTAAAAAACTGAGATCTTTTAATTTATATTATGTAAAAATAGAAATCTCACAAAGTTGTGCTGAACTAAGACCACAACTAGAAAAGCACCTCAAGCACTGGTCTGAGTGGTGTCCAGTGACCCAAAACCTGTTGTTTACATGTGTTACCATGGCTGCACACACTGCTGGGCCACCAGGGCCATAACTCAAACATATGTTAACGTGACCTAAAAGCCTTCAACATTAACTCACAGCTCTTAACTCCATGGGGGCTGCAGAGCTTCACTAAAAACATGGAACCAGAGAACACGCAAAGACTCAAACGTCTCAAACCTGTGCACCGCAAAGCTCCACAGAACATATTCATAGAATGGAGGAAGGATGAGCAACATATACAGTTTCTCTTTGTGAGAAGAACTCAGCCAAATTATGGAGGGTTTGTGTGTTAAACATGTGTGAATGAAGCAAAACACTACTCCAGGTATGAAACAGCATTATAACGGATCAGAAAACAGTGTAATATGGGCATTTATAAAAGACATATTATGCTTATGCCTGCTTTATAGTTATAATCTATGACAAACGTGGAGCACAATGTTATAATTTGGACATTTTAAATGACAATATTGATCTAAAATGAATTAATGAGACTGACTTCCGTGTCAAAAAAGTGTGGTGGACAATGAGACCTGGTGTTATCGTTAAAGCGACAGTTTGGAATTTTGGACATAAGACCTCATTTCCTAGTGAGCCAGAGTGTTGGAGACGTGGAGACACAAAATATTCCATCCAGTCCTTGTATTTGCAGAGGTTGCTGGTGCTAGGCTAGCGCATGTCAATGGCCATATTTAGCCTGCCACTAGAAACAGTCATACCCACTCTACAAAGCACTCGAAGCAAATCTATTATCACTCCAGACTGTCGATGTAAATGTCTGTGTTGATAGAATCATTTTAGAACTAAAACCAACCTTGCATTTGAAGGGTTTATGTCTGAGAATTGTATTTCTGGATAAAAAGCTTGGCAGCGGCAGACTGATATATGAGAAAATATTCCCTCAACATACGACGATTCATGTGATGCAAGGTCAGTTTTATTTCAAACATTATTCTATCAACACAGACGTTTACATCAATAGTCTGGAGTAATAATAATACATTTGTCTCGGGTGCTTTGTGGATTGGGTAAGACTATTTTAAGTGGCTAACTATGGCCATTGACATGCACTAGCCTAGCACCAGCGACCTCTGCAAATACAAGGACTGGATTGAATATTTTAAAAAGTGTCTGCACATGTCTCCAACACTGGCTTTCTAGGAAATGAGGCCCTATGTCCAAAATTCCAAACTGTCCCTTTAACAACATCACAATTAAGAGTTGTGAAGTTGGATCTCTAAAAAGTCAATTGTAAAATATGTCAGCTTTAAGCATTATCTTAATATAAGGGGAGAGCAGTAAAATGTTAATGCTGACTTTAACTTTACTTTAGGTATAAGGTGCTTTATTTGTAATTACTCTTACACGTTCTGCAATGGAACTTTGTATATACCTTTGTATGTAAGTAGTTTTTTTAATTAGCCCTGCATATTTGGGTAATCTAGTGATCTTTCTCAGGCACCAACAAATGCAATACCACCTCTTTAATGAGCCTTACTGAAGCATGGACAGAGGATTAATTATAATGAACAAATTGTTAATTCAGAAAATACTGCTTTGTTGTCATACATCTGATAACCCCAAAGTTAAAATCACATGGGCCAAAGTGGAAGTGGGGCTGCATCAAAACTCCAGCATGACCCAGGAGCAGAACATCCCACGGGGAGTTTCATACAGTCTCCTCAACTCTTTTTAAACTTTAATCAAAGGAACAGAAAAAATGTATTTAAACAGTGTACCGCACAAACACAAATGCTCGGATTGTGAGAGCCACTTTGTCCTGTAAATGCTCTTTGATGCACAGGCTTTCAAAACAAACACAATAGACAAGTGTGACGAAATCGATAAGGATAGTATGAGTTCGAGCACAGCTATGTGTCAGACAATGCAATGAGAAAATCGAGTTCTATCGTGGGCGTTAAACACGGAGTGGCGGGAGCTGGGATGCCGCGCCATATGAGTGTCTTGAAACCCGCAGGATGAGACGACTGGAAATGTGTTCATAGGCGGCGGGAGGGCTATGTAGACACTATAAGCCTCGTGAGGACGGACTTAACAGGGATGGGGTGATTAACCAACACAAGGGCGCATGGACGGTGAAACAGAGCATTTTGAGCTTTGGAGACGCAGACAGACTCAAAACACAACTACAGATGTGTGTTTTTTAGGAGGTAATAACTAGAGCCCAACTGATATATCAGTTGGCCAAAATTTGGGTCTGGAGTGATATCGGATATTCCGCCAATAAGCACAGATATTTTTCACTTTTTTTTTTCTATATCCTTCCCCAAATGTGTCAAAATGACCAGATAACTTAAATTGCTTCTCACTTGAATAGCTGCATACATAAATAAAGCCATTTAACATAAAGAACGGTAATTTCCAGTTAAAGATAAAATGTCCATTTCAAGATTGCATAAAAGCAGCTATAAAAGACCAACTCTAACCTGCCGACGCTGTGTTGCCATTTAAAAAAAAAAAAAAATGGTGCATAGGTGCAGTATTTAATTGCGAGGCATGAATACAAGTGAGAAGCACTCAGCGAATATGTAGTTAAAAAGCAGAGCAGGAAGGGTAATGTGTTCAGGTGAACGGGAAGAGCACCGTAATAGATAATAATGACACTAATGCAAAATCTTGTTTTAATGGTAAACCATTTTAGACATAGCTTTCACATGAAAAGTCACTTAGTCTCTCAACAACATAATGAAAATATGCATTTGTGGCAAGGTCGCTGATCATGTGGTCTCTGCCATGAGACACCTGTGTCACATGACAGAGATTACAAAGGTCAGAGGGGAACCAGGTGACTTCCTCTTCCTGAGCAGGCCTAACACACGACTATTTCTGGTGAGCCAAACAAATGTAATGTTTGTACATTTTACATTTTTCTTGTTAGAAAACAAATTTGTAACTTTTGTAAATATTATTTTAAGGGTTTTAACAGTCCAGATCAGAGGTATGCTTTTAACTTTTATCTTCTTGTTTAATTTTAATTGATGTATTTTATTAACTGCACTGTGTTACAGGCTCAGTGCTGGTTGCCGTTTTTGAGTTTTAGTTTGAGTTGATTGTTGATTTGTTCCAGCTCTGCAGTGGGTGTGGGCTGGAGGTGTCTGGTGTGGAGGGGGCGTGACCTTATTTATAGTTATTGGTGATGGTGGCACTTGTAATTGGGTGTTTTCAGTTGTGGTAATGGTTTTCTTTGTATTAATCTTGTTTGTTTTCTCACTTTATAGCATGTCTCCTTCACCCCAGCTTTAGGGTGGAGCCGCACCCCTGCAGTAGTATCCTCACCTGTTAAAAGCACCTTTTAATATTTTTGTAAATAAAAGCTGCCGTATGGCTGTTGGACCCATACACTGACTGGCTTGCTTTGTTATTAAAGCTACCTGTAAATTTCAGGTGTTACATTTTAAATATTTATAATTATTTGTGTATGTGTGTTTTCCAGGCAAACAAAGGCAGTAGTGTGGTGTGGGACTCCTACACCAACGATGCCCCAGGTGATGCCGTTTGTAACATTTGTTCTTCATCAGTGGGACAAGTGTCCAGCAAACTGAAAATGAAAAACACAAAACCTAAAACTGAACACAAAGAAACTTATCTGAATGCCTAAGCTCAACAATCAGAAAATACAAAAGCAGCCTACACTCCAATAGGAGAATGGAGAGAAGGACCAAGTGGACCTCAAATGATGTAAGGGCTAAAGCTAATGATAAGCTTAAAAACAAAATGAAACCGCAAGAGATATTCTGCCTTATGCTGTTGTGGAGAGGGATGGGTTTAAATGGCTCATCGCAAAGCTGGAGCAAAGGTATACACACTGAAAAGTGAGAAATATTTTTCGTACAGAGATGATTGAAGAGCTATACCAAAAGGTTGTGGACAGAGTGAAGAATCAAGCCCCTGGAGGAAATAACACTTACATAACCTAATACCTTCAGGAGGTGTGTTGAGTCTTTTACAATATGAGGGACCAAATACAGGAAAACAATGCTCGAAAGTCTAGACAAAAGGTTTCACAAAATCACTGAAACTAAAGAAGTTGTCCATACCTGCCTCTTAATCCCCGGTATAAGCAGCGCCCCTCGACACAGGATGCACTTTTGACTGTACAGATGGTCCAAAAGGAGACACAGGCTCATCCGAGTGAGAGCCTGGGGGAGACAGAAGAAGAAACTGCAAAAGAGAGAGACCCCAAAAGGCAAAGGCTGGATGCAGCACCCAGTGTCCTTGACAGTCTTTTTGACAGCATGCTCGCTTTAACCAGGCAGGAGGACCAGTCCCCTGAGAGGATCACAGAGGGATAGGTACATGAGGGAGACTGTGACTGACAGGAAGGGGGGTAATCCATTGGAATGGTGGAAACATAACAGCGGTCGCTTTAATAACCTGTCAACATTAGTCTGCAAACACCTCTGCTGTCCTCTCGTCAGCTCCCAGTGAAAGAGCATTCAGCACCATCGGGAACATGTATGATGAAAAGCACAGATCACTCAAAGGGGAAAACGATGAAAAATGTTATGCTTTTTTTCTCTGCAACTTGCTCCTCTTAAACTGGGCATTAACCCAAACAAGGGCAGTTGTTCAATTGTTTCTCTGCTTTTTATTTTATTATTTGTGATATTTATTTTTACTTTAAGTGAGAGAAAAAAAAAATTAACATGACTTAAATTCACAAGACTCAGTTTTGTGGATATTATTATTTCAAAGTTTTTGTGCCGATGCTAAATTACTATGCACCTGAACATCTCACAGCTCCACATCTGCACCTTATTTGTTTACCGCACTCTGAATACTAGTGTGCAGTAAGTGCAGTAGTAAGTAGTAGTAGTAGTAGTAGTAGTAGTAGTAGTACAGTAGTAGCAGCAGTAGTAGTAAGTAGTAGTAGTAGTAGTAACAGTAGCAGCAGCAGTAGTAGCAAGTAGTAGTAGTAGTACAGTAGTAGTAGTAGTAGTAGTAGTAGTAGCAGTAGTAGCAGTAGTAGTAGTAGTAGTAGTAGTAGCAGTAGTAGTAGTAGCAGTAGTAGCAGTAGTAGCAGTAGTAGCAGTAGCAGTAGTAGTAGTAGTAAGCAGTAGTAGCAGTAGCAGCAGCAGTAGCAGTAGTAGTAGTAGTATTAGTAGTAACAGTAGCAGTAGCAGTAGTAGCAGTAGTAAGTAGTAGTAGTAGTAGTAACAGTACAGCAGCAGTAGCAGTAGCAGCAGTAGTAGTAGTAGTAGTAGTAGTAGTAGTAGTACAGTAGCAGCAGCAGCAGTAGTAGTAGTAGTAGTAGTAGTAGTAGTAACAGTAGCAGCAGCAGCAGTAGTAGTAGTAGTAGTAGTAGTAGTAGTAGTAGTAGTAGCAGTAGTAGCAGCAGCAGCAGCAGTAGTAGTAGTAGTAGTAGTAGTAAGTAGTAGTAACAGTACAGCAGCAGCAGCAGTAGTAGTAGTAGTAGTAGTAGTAGTAGTAGTAACAGTACAGCAGCAGCAGTAGTAGTAGTAGTAGTAGTAGTAGTAGTAACAGTACAGCAGCAGCAGCAGTAGTAGTAGTAGTAGTAGTAGTAGCAGCAGTAGTAGTAGTAGTAGTACAGCAGTAGCAGCAGCAGCAGTAGTAGTATCATTAGTAGTAACAGTAGCAGCAGTAGTAGCAGTATAAGTAGTAGTAGTAGTAGTAGTAACAGTACAGCAGCAGCAGCAGTAGTAGTAGTAGTAGTAGTAGTAGTAGTAGTACAGCAGTAGCAGCAGCAGCAGCAGTAGTAGTAGTAGTAGTAGTACAGCAGTAGCAGCAGCAGTACTAGTAGCAACAGTATTAGTAGCAACAGTAGTAGCACTAGTCTAGTAGCAGTAGTAGTGAGTATATATATTCTCTCATATACCCTGTGCTCTGTTCTCCTACACCACATGGAGCACAGGGCCCTTCCGGTCGGCCCCTCCTGCAATTACCCCTCTCATTCCAATCACTACTGATCGATATCCGATGCCTGCTCATTATCAGCTCTACACGCTAATACAGAAGCACTGCACGATGCTCAGGAACCGGTTAGCATCTCCATAGATTAGTGTCCTGTCCGTGGTGGGGGTCATGTCTTCCCTTCTGCCCCCACTAATTGCGTAGTTTATATGCTTAGATTAGATTAGTGTCGGAAAATAGCCTGTTCATTGTATATCTGTGTAGGGCTCGCGGTCTGTGGTAGTAGTAGTAGTTTACCGTGGAGCGTATTGAACGTTGCGTGAAATCATAGGATACTGAGTGAAGAAATAGCTTTTAATTGGATATGTATGCATGAATTTATTTATCAAAAGGTCAATTTTATGCTATTTTCTGATCTATAATGTTGTTTCGTCATCGTAAATATACCTCGAGTTGTGTTTTGTTTCATTCACACGTTTAACACACAAACCCTGGATATTTAGGTTCTTCTCTCGAACAGAAAACACTCCTTTTTTCCAGCTTGTGATACCATATGGCTATACAGGAAGTGCTCCACTGTGTTTTTAAACTCCATGCACCTTCACTAGAGTCATTTGGATCATTTCAGACCTGGAATTGTAAATCTCTACTGAACTAAAAGGAAGATGTTAACTTGAAAACTTCTGCTTCATGACATCACAAGGTGGAACGGAGCATTTTGAGGTTTGGAGATGTAGACAGACCAAGACAGAAAAAAACTAGAAAAAGCACTCAGAGAGCGCAGACCTCCGCCAAGGACTACCCCCATTTTTTATATAAATTGCGATCAAATCAGTCTTCTGGATCAGATCCGGATCAGCCTTTGGAATATGAAAGAGGATCCCATTGTCCATCCCTGAGTCAAATTTCATGGGGTTTGGTCAATAATTAACCGAGATATTGAGAAACAAAATTTTTGGCCCCATTTACCACAATGTTAACTAAAATTTCAAAGTGATCCAGAATCCAGGATTTCTTCCGGATCACCCCCAAAATGAAATCAGTTCTTCCTTTTCACATTTCCAACAAATCCTGAAAATTTCCCCTGAACATGTCCATATTTTGCATCCTGTCCTGGACGTCAGTTTTTTTGTTTGTTTTGTTTTTAAGTGGTGGAAATGTCCGGGTTTTCGCGCGGCGTACGGGACGGGTGGGTCAGTCTGCACGGCGTACGGGAAGGGGGACGGTCTGCTGCTTAAAATGTTTTTATTCATGCCAAATAAAATCTCCAGCACAAATTATGCATGATATGCTTACATTCATCTTTATTATATTTTACTTTATACTCATATTTAGTTTGCGGGACTGCAGTTTATCATCCGTCCCGCCCGCTCCCGTGTTGTTTAGCCCCACTTCCGCCCGCACCCTCAGCGAGCTTTCAAAATGTGTTCCCGTCCCGCGGGTCTGCAGGGCTCTACCTTGGTGGCTAGTTTGCTGTTTTGCGTTTGTGTTTAGGTTTGTAGTTTAGTTCTGTTTTGTGCCTTTTTTAAATTTGGGCTTATGTGGTTTAATTTGGGGAACTTGTGCGTTAGTTTTGTATGTGTCCCTATAGTTAACCACTCGTTATTGTGTGAGCCTGCCTGACCTGTTTTGTGGCACAAAACTCGTTGCCTGTTTTGTTTCTTAGTTTAGAATCTGCTCTGTATAGTTTAGTCTGTTTTATTGATTTACCTTTACATTCTTGTTAATTAAACATTACTTCATTTATTCCATTTTTCCTTCTTGGTTTATTTTTGTTACTTCCCTTACCCCAAGCGAACTGAGTCGTAACAAACTGGGGGCTCGTCCGGGAGCTGAACCCGGGACCTCTCCCATTGCTCTTCCTGGAATGTTCCACAGTGTGACTTTAAACAGATCTACCTTACATTTATTCAATTACAGGTGGTTTCACAGCTCAAAAAATACCAAGAAAAACAAGAACTCTGACTGCAAGCCGGGTCGGCTCTCCGCAGATCTGACCTGTAACTTGGTTTGATTTGGTTTCCATGGAGATAGAAAGGTTTAATGCCATACTGTGAGCCATTCCAGACAAAGCAGTAACATCTCCACGGAGAAAACCATTTTACGAATCACCCACCAGACAAGTTACACAATGCACCTTTGACTATTTCATCCTTCAGACTGGCTTATCTGACAGCCCAAGACAGAAAAAAAAAAAAAAAAAAAAAACCTAACCTAAAATGTATTTAGTAAGCTACGTTTTTAAATGGACTACTTATCTGAACCTGGCAGGAACTTGAATCCCCGATAACCCAAAATGATTGACAGCATAAATGATGAGTATTTTGGCAGAACATTTAAACTCATGGGATTTTAAATATGGAGAGTTTTCAAAAGGAAAGGTTGAAAAGTAGGTCCCCAACTTCCTCGAGTAATTTAAGGATACAAGAACTTATGCAAATGAGTAGAGTTTAGGTTTAAATAAAATACATATTACAGCTGAATATGATGATGATGATGATGATGCTTTCAAGTGCATTCACACACACGTTGGTTTGGAATGATTGAGTTTTATGCTCTGTTGAATTATAATTGGATTTATTTATTATTCACAAGTTTGGTTTAAATTGCATATAACGCGTGACAGGCTTTCAGATGATTAGTTGTTTGGTGGGTTGTACCTGTGGTCAATATTTTATCGTAATTTTACATCAGTCAAGTGAATAAAAAAGTGGTAGTGTAGTAAATTTGCATCTAATCGGTTCATAACATGGACAGACACTCTTGATAATGAAGTAAATATTAGTGGAAAAAGTGTGATTTGTTAAAAGTGTCAACTGGACTATACAATGTTCCCTCGTTTATCATGGGGGTTATGTTCTAAAAATAACCCGCGATAGGTGAAATCCGCGAAGTATTCAACTTTATTTTTTACAATTATTATACCTGTTTTAAGGCTGTACAACCGCTCACCACACACACTTTAAACACTTTTCTCAGATTTAAAACTTATTGCTGCTGTCGTCCTTTTTGTTATTTTCCTCCTTCTTTATGTAACAAACCGAAGAATCATTTATTCCGTAATGGAGCCTTACAGCGCAGAGTCCTGCACGGATCCATTTTTGGAGACCCGCACCCATGACGTACAGCACCGCCCCCGCCTGTTAACCCGAGATTATATCAAACTTTTCCGCTGCCAACATCATGGATTGAACAAGACTAACCCAGGACTAACCAGGACTAACCTAGGACTGATTCCAGGACTGAAGAGGAGGACTAAACCAGGACTGAAACAGGACTCACCGTCGGGACGGGCTCGAAGGTGATCGCAGGAGAAATGACCGGCTCCGCTCCGCACCTCACAGAATCAGAATCAGAATCAAATTTATTTGTCATTCCAGTATAAAAAATACACAGAAAACGAAACAATGCACTCAGGTCCAGGTCAACAGCAGCACAGATAACAATAAGAACAAATAGTTATAATAAGAATAAATAGTTATAAACAAGAATAAAATAGTTAAAAATATTGTATATCAACCCGCCCCCATTTTCTAAAGTGCGTTCCAAGTCAGTGCTGTTTTGTAGTGTTTTTTCTGACAGAATTAATCTGTCTCACGGCATCAGGATAAAAACTGTTCCGTAGTCTCGTGGTCCTGGCCTGTAGGTGGCGCAATCTTCTGCCTGATGGGAGAGCTGTAAAAAGTTCATGTGCTGGATGGGTGGAGTCTTCCATGATGCTGTGGGCTTTTGTCCTGCACCTGCTGATGTAAATATCTTCAATGCAGGGCAGACTACAGCCGCAGACGCGCTCCGCAGCTCTAACTATCCTCTGCAGAGCTTTCCTCTCTGCCTTGGTGCTGCTGCTGAACCACACAGTCATGTTGGTGGTGAGGATGCTCTCCACCGCACACCTGTAAAAGGCCTTCAGGACAGAGGGGCCCACACCTGCTTTTTTTAGGCGCCTAAGAAAGTATAGGCGTTGGTGTCCCTTTTTCACAATGCAACTGGTGTTCAGAGTTAAACGCGGCCGTAGCCCGATTGTGCTTTACGGACACCCTGCTGCTGCGGTTCTCTCTCTTAAGTCCTGGTTTCAGCAACTATTTGCAGATACCTGGCCTGGTGCAGGACTCTGCTACAGCGCGTAACTTCTGCCTTCTACCTTGACAACATTGTGAGTTTTGTCAGGGAGAAAACTTGAACATACAGCACTTCAGAATCACACTGCTAGTGATCTAACATTTATGTAAATTTGGAAATCTGAACACATTCTGTACTGTACAGAAGACAGGAGTCCCTTAGCCAATCAGGATGCAGCGGGAGGAACACAACGCGTTTTCATACACTGTAAAAAAAAAAAAAAAAAAAAGGCATGCAAAAAAATGCACTAAAAAAAATTCTATTACAACGAGACTGCAAAAGGTGAATTGCGATGTAGTTTTAGTGAGAAAACTCATCCAAGCTTAGTATTCAGTTCTGGTCAGACTTGGGTGGACACTGCCTTATATCTGTCTGAAGGGAGGAGCTAACTACAGGAAACTACTCTGGAACTAAGGCTACGTTCAGACTGCAGCCTGAAGTGACCCAAATCTAATTTTTTTGCCCCTATGCAACCTGTATCTGATCTTTTAATGACAGTCTGAACAACACAGATCAGATTTTTTCAAATGCGACCCAGGCCACTTGGATATGTGCTCCTAAAACCGATACATATCCGACCTTTTGACATGCGACTTCAGTCTGAACGGCCAGGTCGCATTCATCCCGTCTAGTCAATGGAGGGAAAGCAAGGTGAGTTCATTAATATTTGGGGGGTTGCTGTATTCAGGCCAAATTGGAGGGATGTTATCAGAACCGGGTGTTTTTTAAAATGATTGCCAAAGAAATGCCCGAGCGCAGCTACAGGTTGTCCTGGCTCCAATGTCAACAAAAAATAAAGAACCTACGGGCCAAATACAAGGAGGCTAAAGACTCAAACAAATGAAGCAGCCATGGATGTGTAACCTGTCCATTTTACCAAGAACTGGACCGTATTTTGCGAGACAAGGCTGGCGTGCTCTCTGTGTGTGATGTCGTCCTCCATTGCACATGCGGGACACTTTTGGGGCGTTTAAAGTTCACACTGGAGAACACAAAGAAGTCGCATTTAACTGGAAATGTGAACCTCGCCAAATTGAATTTCACAAAAAAATCCAAATTGAGCACTAAGCCCTGCAGCCTGAACATCGCCTATTACACATACTTCTTCAGTTTCTGTTTGTTACCTAAGTCTGCTGAACTGCACTAAGCAGAGACTGTGCCTGAGTAATGTTTATAAATGATAATAATCTTTCACACCTTTTATCTTACAGGCAATCTCTCATCTACATTCATTAAAGTGCATGTGACAGATTTTAATGATTCTCAAATTTTACTTTATTTTGGCGTATCTTTTTTTATAAAATTATAGTTTTATGCGCAATTCATGAAGTTTTAAAATTCTAGGGTTCCTACGTTCATGGAAAAGTCATGGAAATTGAACATGTCATTTTCCAGGCCTGGAAAAGTCATGGAATTTTAGCATCTCTTTCATGCAACTACAGCCTTCTGTTAAGTTATCATTAAGCTATTATGATTATTTCTGAACGTATGTGCTTTTTGTTTAAATGAGATGAGGATAAATGCACTGACAGTATTTTGAATGTTAAAAAAGATTATGTTAAAAATGTAAAAAAAAAAAAGCCAAACCATAAGGTGAGTGGAAAAAAGGGTTAACATTTCATATTTAGCCCTAAAAGTCTGATCAGTTTCTACACATGTAGGTGCCATAAAGTCATGTAAAAATTACTTTAGGTTATGAAAAAGTCATGGAAAAGTTTTCAAATTTTGTCAGTGAAAAAGAGAGAAAACCCTGAAATTACACAAGGTAGAAGTTTCTATTTTAGAGAGGACCGCATTGATAAAAAATTAGACAAGAAACCAAATTTTTCCAATAATTTAAACAGTATTTCAACATTATATATATATATATATATATATATATATATATATATATATATATATATATATATATATATATATAAAATCTTTTGATTTGTCAAATATTAATTTCTATTTCTGGTGGACTTAGACTGAAAAAAAAATGGATGAATGGATGTTGGTCGAGGTAATGGAACAGTTATGAATCCCTCAGGAGTAAAATCTGAAACCTAAAACGTGATAGAAATAACATAAAAGACTTGACAGATGTAACTTTATTTATTTGGTCATTTCAAGTATATAAATAACAGAGTCAGAAAAATGTTTGATTGATTGTTATGGTAGAATTCTGTCGGAACAACACTCGACTTTAACTTCGACGGGAGCGTACACTTCCCCTGTCACTGACCCACAGTCAGTGTTGGGAAGGTGACTTTTAACATGTATTCCCCTACAGATTACAGATTACATACCCCGAAATGTAGTTTGTAACGTAATCCATTAAATTACTTACTGTAAAGTGAGTAACGTAATCTGAATACTTTGGATTACCTGATTTGCTGTATAGAAGCAAAGACGAGGATTTTTTTGCTACTCTTATGTGAATAAGATGTTTTGTCTGCGAAAAGACAATAAAAAAGTCCAGTCTTTAAAAATATTTTGGATAGAAGAGGAGGAGACACGGTCCACGCAGCATGGTTTAGTCCTGTTAAATCCTGGTTTAGACCTGGTTATAGACCTGGTTTTAGACCTGGTTTAGTCCTGTTAAATCCTGTTTTAGACCTGGTTTAGACCTGGTTTTAGACCTGGTTTAGTCCTGTTAAATCCTGTTTTAGGCCTGGTTTTAGACCTGTTTTAGGCCTGGTTTTAGACCTGGTTTAGTCCTGTTAAATCCTGGTTTAGACCTGGTTTTAGACCTGTTTTAGGCCTGGTTTTAGACCTGGTTTAGTCCTGTTAAATCCTGTTTTAGGACCTGGTTTTAGACCTGTTTTAGGCCTGGTTTTAGACCTGGTTTAGTCCTGTTAAATCCTGTTTTAGACCTGGTTTTAGACCTGTTTTAGGCCTGGTTTTAGACCTGGTTTAGTGTCCCGCAATGAGTGGAATTACTGAGAGAAAAAAAAAGGGATATAGCCCCAAATGTGAAAACAGGAAAATCCCTCTGTGTAATCCATTTATTTCAACAAAGTAACTGTAATCCAATAACCACTCACTGAAACAGTAACTGTAACTGAATACAGTTGCTCATAATTTGTACTCTGATTACGTAACTCCGGTACATGTAATCTGTTACTCCCCAACACTGCCCACAGTTGACAGGTGAGTTTAAAACCTTCTTGTGTTTAACACGATGGACGACAAAAACCGAGCAAAGCCAACCTGCCCCTCGAGGAAAACTGTCAAACTGAGTACAAGATAAAACCGCAAACTTCTTTCTCCACAACACACAATTCAGCCAAACACTGGATCGCAAATGACGGAAATTATCATAGCGCGAATAGGACACACTTTCTGCTTGTCAAACTCTGTCGGGAGTTGACAATTCATGGCCAATGGTGGATTTTTCTCGAATGCAAAACAAAAAAACGGACTAATTACCTTCTGACAAGTACCAAATACCCGTGGAGCTCAACAGTAACTCGGTGAAAGGAAATCAAGTGTGGAGGAATATGAATGAGTATCTGATAAGTCTTTAGAGATGGTTTTGATTTTAAGGTTTCCCCTCTGCACGTTTCACATCAACCCCCCGCTGTGTTTTGAACCAATACGCAAAACAGTTCACTGGAGAAGATCACGCCACGACAAAGGAATACAAGAAAAATATTTAGTGATGACGGACAGAAGTGATGGCCGGGAGGAGACTCGTCCGTGTATCATCCGTTCATTCGTCTTTCAAAATAAAACCAAACTATTTTCTTCATTATTTGTCTCCAAAATCAAAATAAAATAACAGATAACGATTTGTTTTTTCAGTTTTCGATTTTGTGTTTAGATGAATAATGGGAAAAAAAATGTAAAATGGCTGTTTTTCATGACTTGGACTAAACCAGGACTAAACCAGGACTAAACCAGGACTAAACCAGGATTAAACCAGGACTAAACCAGGACTGAACCAGGACTAAACCACGACTACATTGGGACTAAACCAGGATTAAACCAGAACTAAACCAGGACTAAACCAGAACTAAACCAGGACTAAACCAGGACTTAACCAGAACTAAACCAGGACTAAACCAGAACTAAACCAGAACTAAACCAGGACTAAACCAGAACTAAACCAGGACTAAACCAGGACTGAACCAGGACTAAACCACAACTACATTGGGAATAAACCAGGATTAAACCAGGACTAAACCAGGACTAAACCAGGACTAAACCAGGACTAAACCAGGACTAAACCAGAACTAAACCAGGACTAAACCAGAACTAAACCAGGACTAAACCAGAACTAAACCAGGTCTAAACCAGGACTAAACCACGACTACATCGGGACTAAACCAGGATTAAACCAGATCTAAACCAGGACTAATTTTGAACTCTTCAGGTTCAATCCGCCAAAGTCCGGCATTGCAGTTTAAGTCACGAAACTGGAAACGGCCTTTATCCATTTTTTTCCCATTATTCATTTAAACAGAAAACCGAAAAAAGAAAAAGAGCGGACACAGGCGGAGTTGTCGGGAGAGGCCGTATAAATGGGTTTCTGGGTAATTGAAGGGGTGGTTGAGCTGAGCTGTGGTTGGCTGGAGAGGAGCAGGACGAGGCGGAGGCGTGGTCCTGCTCCTCAGTCTCAGTCAATCATATTAAGTCCACGCATTACCGCCGATAAGCTGTTCTTGATGAGATAAAAGAAGGAAATTGAAATCAAACTCAAATGAGCAGCCATATACAGAGATCTGAATCCGATTGTGCTTCCGTGAACAGTTCATGGCACATGTTCCAGTGAAAGAGTTTGAGATATGGAGTGTTAATGATGAGCTTTTGTTAGTGATTCACATTGAGCAAAATGCAGTGATCACCTTGACGCGAAAATGTTAATGTTCAAATCAGGGTCAGCAGTAACGGAGGGAAACAGGGGCAGATTTTTCTTACATTCAAATGTCTCTTATTCAGAAACTAGAGGGACTATTGAAATAAGTAAAGTATCAGAATGTAGGAAAGAGTTACACTCCAACAGGGTAAAGTTAAACCTGTGATATTCTTTCAAGTTGTTGACAAAAAATAAAAAAAACTCAGGAATGAAATATGCAGCACTTTTTGGGCAATAAATACAAACAGTGATAACTCTTGGTTCTCACTTACATATCCTTAACAAACTGGTTTGAATATTTGCTTCATATAGTTTTCTACCATATGGTACAAGATTAGGCTGAAAAACCTCTTACTTTTTGAGTCATGAGATTTTTTATTAAGAAAGGTCATGGTAACGGAGGGAAAAGTAACGGAGGGAAAATTGTGCAAACAAGTAGAAGGTGCAGGATTTTTCATAATTTGTCGCTTTTTTCTTCCGAATACTTTAATATTACTTCAAAATGAAAGGAAACTATTTCTATAAAATATGTCAGTCCTTCCAAGCAAATTTTTATCATTTTAAATACTTTTTTTTTTTTTTTTTTAAATCATGTACCTTCATCAACAGTTCAAAGATGGAATAACACAAGATATGATGAAATACATCCATTTATTTACATGATTTGCAGGTCTTTGAAATTTGGAAAATCATTTTTGTTCCATGTTTCATACATGGTCTGTTTAAAACATATGGAACTTTAGAACCAAAAATGGTACAGAAAAAAGGTCAACAGTTTCATAAACTAGAGTACATATGCCTATGCTAATACATTTTTATATCAGATGCATTAACTTGAATTTTTGGCCTTTCTGTTTACTTCTGCTTGACCGGACCCATCATAAAGTGGGTGCAAAAGTGGCATTTCTATCTTGATTTCATGTTGTGACTACTGGCTGAACCAAAAGTTTTATTAACATTTAAATTAACATAACACCACCTGAGCGATGACAGATCACAGTGCTGCGCCCCCCTGGTGATGACGAATGAAAACCCACGAGAGCGAGTTTTGGTTGGACGATCGGTGAAAATAGAGTTTGTTTTTTGAGATTTAAGAGGATTCAGGAAGAGTGTGAAGAATGAGTAGGCTGGTGTTGATTAAGCCTAAGCAATTTCTACACGTTTCTAGATAATTTGAATTTTGTCTGTTTGCTCTTTGGAAAGAACTGTACGAAACTATTTTGGACCATATTTTGGTGGCGTAAAGCATGTTGCAGTAGATTTTGGCCGTAGATGGAAGTCAAAATTGAAAACTTAAGAAAAAGGAGCAATTCTAAACCTGTTCTGGTGCGAATTTTAGCCGGTGAATAAACTGCAGCACGTAACGGTCGACTCGCCTCCCTCACCGATTTCATTCTCTGCACTTTCTCTTTAAAGATAATTTTGTTGTTTTTACGTTGTTTTTATTTTTATGTTCTCTTTAGGGGATTAAGCTTCTTCGTTGTCAGTAGTTACATTTGCTGATTCTGCCTTATCTGTGCTAAACTGTAATGGCCATATTATTTGTATGAATTGGTATCATGTTATGAGTACATGGAGAACTTTTATGTTTCTACACTGATCTCTCATTAAAGCCTAATGATTTTACTCTCCTCCTGCTCTCTTGTCTTTTTTTTTTTTTTATCTTTGTTTAGTCTTGAGTGTTTAGTTTTTATTCGGGCTGGGCATAAATAAATAAAATTAATTGCATTAATCGCATGAGTTAGAGTGATTAATCCCGTTTAATCGCATGTTATATGCTAAACCAATTAATGAATAAAAAGTAGAGTATAGTGCACTTTTATTGGAAATGTAAATGAAAGAGCATTTCTTTCAGAGTTGAACCCTCAGAGTCTTCAAGGTTTTCTGAAGGCTCAAGAAAAAATATTGAATGGACTTTTGTACTACTAATATATTTTTTCAATATTTATATATATATATATATATATATATATATATATATATATATATATATATATATATATATATATATATATATATATATATATATATATATAATATAAATATGTTAGTCCTTCCAAGCAAATTTTTATCATTTTAAATACTTTTGCGTGTCTGGATGCAAATCATTTCCAATGCGGTGATACGGTGATTCGTTTCAGTGTAAACGTGACCTCAGACGCATTAAGCCAAACAAATGGACGACACTTGAGGCTGGTCCTTTAGTCCAGGCGTCCACGATCCATCGGCAGATCGTGACGTAATTTGCTCGGCGTTGCCTCCCTGTCTTGGTGAACGTGGGTGGATCGTTTAAGTTTTTTAAATTTTTTTTATTTCCTACAAGGACGACTCAAATATACACAGAGTAATAATGTGTTTAATGCAGCTTTGACACATTTGTTTACGTTTTACAGAAACAAAACCTTGTGGTAAATGGTCACGTTTTTCTATATTGCTTTTCCACCTTCAAGGCACTCAAAGCACTTTACAACAAGGAATCACTCACCCATTCACACACCAGTGTACGCAGACACTGTGGGCAAGGTGGGTTAAGTGTCTTGCCCAAGGACACAACGACATTATTAACATTATTAACGTGTACAACAATACAACTCATTTTACATTTTTTTACTGAATTCATCTTGAAAAAAACTGCATTTCTTTACTATGAATAAGTTAGTCTAGCCCAGGACTAAACCCGGCTTAAACCAGGTCTAACCTAGGACTAAACCCGGCCTAAACCAGATCTAGATTTTGACATTTAATTTTTTCTTACATTAACACAAACTTAAACACAAACACCTGCACATACACAACTTTCTTTTTTTTAAAAATTGGATTCATCCTGACAAAACTGCATTTCTTCACAATGAATAAGTAAACCTGGCTTAAACCAGGTCTAACTTGGGGCTAAACCCGGCCTGAACCAGCTCTAATTTGGGATTAAATCTGGCCTAAACCAGGTCTAGCTCAGGACTAGGCCAGGACTTACTAAGTCCTGGTCCAGTGTGGTCTGGGGGCTCGTTGGTCTCTCCTGTCCCTCTTGTGGATTTCTACTTTTTTTCCTGATCCAGGTTCCGAGCCTCTGCAGCACAGAGGGACGTCCGGAAGAACTGGCACCGGCGCTGGACTCAGTAAATCGAGCCCGAGTGGCGTAGCGCTTCTTGAGGTTTCTGTTCAGAGCCTCGCTGAAGGCCGGGTTCTGGGCCCGAATAATCGCCGCCTCCATGTCGAGCGGGTCTTTAAACTCATCCCACAGTTCAACCGTCGCCTTAATCATGATCTTCTCCATCGTCTCCAAGGTCACGGTTGGGTCTTTGGGCGCAGAGAAGTAGCACTGCATCACAAAACAGCGGCTTTTCTTCTGGCGTCTTTCCTCTATTATCCAGGGGTCTTCGTCTGTCTTCTCGTGCTTCTTATAGAGCCCGGGTGGAGGGTCAAACACCTTGTCGCGGTGGAGAAAGTTGCCGGTGTTGGTGAGGGGGACAGTGATTGTGGAGGCGATTTGGGCCTGAGCCGCACACATCTTCCTCAACTTCTTCACATTCCGGTTCCGACCCTGAGGGAGGTGAATGGTGCTCTTCAGCAGGTAGAGGACAGTGTCATCTCTGCTCTTCACTTCCTCCAACTCCTCCTCCTCTGGACCATGCGCAATGGAGGACACAGCAACAATGTCACACGCAGCATTGAGTGTTTACGGAAGTCGCCTAAATGCTCGGCTTGTCTTCCAAAATACGGTCCAGTTCTTGGTTAAATGGACAGGTTACACGTCCACGGCCGCTTCGTTTGTTTGAGTCTATAGCCTCCTTGTATTTGGCTCGCAGGCTCTTTATAGGACCGACTATAGCCACGCTCGGACATTTCTTTGGTAATCACTTCAAGGAAGCCTGGTTCCAATAAGACTCCTCCAATTTGACCTGAATACGGCGATCCCCCCCAAATATTAATAAACTCACTCATCTCACTTTCCGTCCATTGACTAGACTCCCATCCTGACCTGCGACCTGCCCGTTTAGACTGAAATCGCATGTCAAAAGATCAGATGTTTGAGAAGTGTAAGATGTTTAAAGAACACAGGTCAGATCTGTGGAGAAGTGGACCCAAAGAAATCATGTATATTTTTGTGGTAGTTTTAAGAAGTAAAAGTCAAACTGTTATTGAATGAATACAGTCCCTGACAAAAATCTTGTCGCTTATCCATTTTGTAGAAACAAAAGCTTATAACCTGACTTTAAATTAATCAATTGGTTTTAGAAATGTCTCATATGAAAGTTAAAACCCTCCCAAATTATGCTCAATATACTCAAATAAATTTGCTTCACTGAAGAAAGATTGATCATTTAATGAACACAGAAAGGTCAAGTCTTGTCGCCTTGTCATATGATGCACCCAATCCTAGTTTACAGCCTCACCTGTGATCAGTTACTGATCAATCAGTTAGTGGGTGTGTATAAAAAGAACCCCAGCACACCAGACCTTCAGATCAACTGCAACTTGACCTCTGACAACATGCCTAAGATCCACCCTGAGACCAAAGCGTTAATTATCAAGAGGCTGAAGACCAGATCCACTGCTGAGGTGGTGACACCTTCAATGTGTCTCAGCGTCAAGGTACAAAGAATAAGAAAAAGATCTGAAATGACTGGAGATGTTTTTGACAAGCCCAGGTCCGGCAGACCCTGCAAGACAACTGCTCGGGAGGACCGTTTGTTGATTCAAAGATCCAAGGCCCCTTTTCCACTGCAGCAGACTCCACCAGGCCTGGTCACCTCAAGTCCCTGTGTCAACCACAACAGTTTGTAGAATTCTGTCTCAAAATGGCCTCCATGGTCGAATCAGTGCACAGAAACCGGCACTAAACAAAAGGCAATTAAAAAACCGTGTGGCATTTGCCAAGGCCCACAGCCTGCTAAAAGGATGGACACTGGAAAGTGGCAGAAGGTGGATTTCTCAAGATGAATCCTCGGTTGAATTACATCACAGCTGCCGCAAATATTGCAGGAGACCTACTGGAGCCACATGGATCCAAGATTCACCCAGAAAACAGTTAAGTTTGGTGTGGAAAAATCCTGGTCTGGGGTTCCATCCAGTCCTGGGGGTGTGCGAGACATTTGCAGGGTGGAAGGCAAATATCAATAGCCTAAAATATCAAAGAAGTATTAGCTCCTCTTACATTCCCAACCATAAAAGGGGTCAAAATTTTGCAGCAGGATGGTGCTTCCATCACATACTTCTATCTCTACATCAAAGTTTCTCAAGGTGAAGAAGATCAAGGTGCTCCAGGACTGGCCAGTCCAGTCACCAGACATGAACATCATTGAACATGTCTGGGGTAGAATGAAAGAGGAAGCATGGAAGGCAAAACCAAAGAATCTTGATGAACTCTGGGAGGCATGTAAGATGCTTTCTTTGCTATTTGTGATGACTTCATCAACAAATTGTATGAATCATTGTTGAACCGCATGGATGCGTCCTTCAAGCTCATGGACGTCATACAAGATATTAAATATGGATCTCACAGCACCACTACTCAATTCACTGACGTTATGCAACATATTTTTGTATTTGAAGTAAATTATTTGTTCAATTTTCTGTAGGCGACAAAACTTTTGTCTTGCCAAAATCTGACCTTTCTGTGTTCATTAAATGATCAATCTTTCTTCAGTGAAGCAAATGTATTTTAGTATATTGAACATAATTTGGGAGGGTTTTAGCTTTCATATGAGACATTTCTAAAACCAATCGATTTAATTTAACCCTCTGATGCATGAATTATGAAAGCTTTGGTCAGGATTTTTTTCTTAAGTGTTTTTATTGTTCTCAGGACATGAAAAAAAATGTTAACTTTTTTCAAAAATATGATTTTTTCATAAAGTTACAGAGACGTCCATCCAGTGGACTACATCGCCTGAGCCCTGAACATTAAACATTGTGAACTTACTGTAAAAATGAATTAACTTGTGTTCTATTGTAAAATATACAAACTCTGTTTTCTTTTTTATGCTTTGAAAAAACATTTCAAAATTTTTTGGGGAAATTCCAGCAATTTATAGGCAAATTTTTTAGGCCTGAATAAGAAAACCAATGACACTCATAACTGTGAATATTGCACCTGTGTCAAACCAACCCCAACAGGAGAAACATTACTGTGAGTCTCCACAGTTCTATAAGGATGCAGGACAGTATTACCAAGCCTTTATATTAGCATGTTGAAGAAAACACACAAACTGATATTTAGTCTCTGCATCTCAGAACACTTCTCTGTTCATCACTCTTAGGCTGTATGAAAGTTCGGAAAGCATCCAGGACACAGTGGCACACAGCAATGCATGCAGATGTATTTGGTCTTCCATGTGCATGCAGCATCATGGCATCTGTTTGCATTTTTCACCTTGATGAGTTGGGGCCAGTGATATCCTGTACCAAACCTGACCTCACGGACTACATTAGTGACCGCTGTCCGCTTCACGGGTTGTGGGGTTCCACTGGGTCTTCCTCTTTTGCTTTGCTGGAGGGTGCCACTATTTATCAGTGCACGAGCCACAGAAGCTTTGAAGAGGAGGAGTTTCATCTTTTCCAAACCAGACATCAGGTAGAGGCACCAGGCATTTACAATGGACACATCCAATAAATGAAAAAATACTCGGATGTACCACCTCTTGTTACGCCGTCTGTGGGGGTACATTGCTAAACAAGATCAACCCCACCCATGTGTTGATTGTAAAGGGCCACAGAAAAGGGTTTTTTGACATTGTTTTTTTTTCTTCTTGACCCATCTGTTGGCAACATCTTAAGGGGACTGGCCAGCTCTGCAGGTACCTGTGCCATAGATGCTTTGGTCTTTCAAGGCCTCAATGAGTGGAAGAAGTTATCAAAAACACCTTGTGATTTCTGTGTTTTATGTCATCACAAAGGTGCATCACCACATCTCCAGCCTTTCCCAAACCACAGATGTGACCACTACTTACAAGAGCCTTGGTACACTTCGAATCTATTCATATAGCCTGAGGTTCCTGCTGTTACTCACAATTTCACTCCCCAGGGTTTGGCTTTTTTGGTATGTATTATTTGATGGACAGTAGGCCTTTGAAAGGAATGATCTGCTGCTTCAGGGTCTGCTGCTGCCTTGAATGTCTCCTGAAGTGCCCCAAACAGTGAAGCAATTATATGGCTTGTGTTTAAAAAATATACTCTGTGATGCATGATGTCCACTTCACTGGACACATGGTTAATTGTAATTTTCTACATATTGGACATAAAAATTTCATATTCCAAACAGATAATATCCTTCCCTAGATGTTATATGTTATATCAACATATTTTTTTTACCTGTGGGGCTCATTTGGTATAGAAGGATCGACATGATATGCCAGCAGTGGTCAGTAGGGGTAGCTGTTTGTCGGCCATCTTGGATTCAGAGGAAATTTACTTGCAGTTACATCGACTAAACACTGAATTGACCTCAATGGACAATGGCAGCAGAGGGCGCTCTAGAGGCTGATATGTAGTTCCACCACAGAAACCAATGCATTAAAGAGAGAGTTACTTTTAAGTAGCTGTCCACTGTAGTGACCGCTATGCACCAGAGGGTTAAAGTCAGGTTATAAGCTTTTGTTTCTACAAAATGGATAAGCGACAAGACTTTTGTCAGGGACTATACAATATATATATATACAGTATATGTGTGTGTTTAAAGTCATGACCTGGACCCAGACAAAGCAATAACATCACCATGGAGACAAGCAGATGACGGACTCTCCACTAGAAAAGTCTCACCGTGCACCTTTAATCCATTAATCCAAGGTCGTCTTCGCTCAGTTTTTGTTTTAAGCATTTTGAGTGGATTGTTGCATCACAGATAAAACTTCTCCAGCACAGTTTTTAAGCCCGTAAACTGTGTCCGGACTCATTCTGTGGTCAAACTGTGTTCGCGACGATGACCACATGACTCTATCAGCATAACACTCAGCACAAACATAAGGCCTTCATTTGTTTATTTCATGAGTGTTCATTCCTGTTGCTGACAGCAGAGGGCGCTCCAACACCTAAATGCCAAATAGGAAATGGAAGGGTAGCTCTTTATTTATAACTTAGAAAATGTTACTAATCCCAAGGTGACCAAAAGCATGTAAAAAGGAATAAAAAACAAGAATAATATGTGTTATTTAAATAGTTAAAAGTTAAAAACAAAAAAAACTAAACAAAAAAAACCTTAAAAGTAAAAATTGTAGGTATCTGTACTTTACTTGAGATGTTTTTAAAGTAGATACATTTTACTTTTACTTCAGTACATTTGAGAGAAGGTGTCTGAACTGTCTTCTACATGCTTTTAACAGGACTGAAAAGTAAAAGTATTTTTAAATTATTATCTGAGACCTGCAGAAAAGGCCGAGTTTTTTTTTTTTTTTTTTTAATGTTCAGAGATTAATTGAACAAAAATGTACATACGGAAAAAAAATAATTCAATTGTTTCTTTTGAACAAAATTATGTGTAAATTTTCATCAAAATCAATACATTTGAAGTCTTATAATACCTCAAAATCTGCATGAAATACTTTTACTTTTTACTCTTTAAGCACATATTTAAACAGGTACTTTACTACTTTTATTTAAGTCGATTTTTTCATGTGATATTTTTACTTTTACTTCAGTAACACAACTGAATACTTCTTTCACCACTGTATCTAAACACAGTATAAAACTATATAAGCCTACTAAGAGTACTTTAATTGAAATGGAAGTGATGCTGTGTTTGAGGTTTTCAGATATAAAAAGTGAAAACACACGGCTGTGAATAAAATATTGAGTTAGATCACATAAGAAGAGAGAGGGCCCCTCAGAATGAAGTCTCTGTGTGAAAGAAACATATAATCATGTTCATTCATCACCATAACGCCAGTAAAAGCTAGTGTGCGTTGTACGTGTTCTTGGCACTAGTTGTACTGACTCTAGAGGAGGAGTGGGTGACGTCCATGTCAGCTCTGTGAGAACGATTACTAATAATGAAATGTTCTGAAACATGAGTCACCGGCACAAACTGCTGCTGACCATTAACCCAACTCAACAAACAACATAATAACAACTTACAGGCTTTGAGTTTTGATTTTGTATTTTAAAAACATAAAAAACATGAAAAACTAGACATGTTTTAATTGCAGACAGTGCACAGGAAACATACCATTCGTTCTTTTGAATTTCAAAACAAAAAAACAATAAAATGGGAAAAAAGTTATTTCATTATTGCTTTTTAGGGTAAAAAAAAAACAAAAAAAAAACCCAGATCATATGTAATTTTAAGTTTATTAAAAATAACACCAATCAAAAAAGTTAAGTTATTGTGCCTATTTCAGTTTTGATAATTTATTCTCTCTGGTTTATTTCCCCCGGAAGTTCTGCTGCTAGGACTTACTTGAAAAATCGTTGCAATTTTGTGAACAAACATGTCCTCTTCCATTTTAGTGACATGTTTACTTTCGCAGTCTTATGAAGTAATTGTTGAACTCCATCATGAGAAAAAGGAAGCAACGAGGCAATAACTCTCCTTTGTTCAGTTGACATTGAAGTCACACGCTGCACACTGAGCAGCATTTTCACATCAAAACTACTTACACTGTATCTGTAGTGGGCGTGGACTTAGTGAGTCTGACGTCACCCGTAGCGTTCAGCTCCAGTCAAATGAAGCTTATTGAGGCTTGCAGTTGTAGGGGCGAATTTGGAGCCGAGTTCCATAATTGGAATTCTGACAGTGGGTACCATAGCAACCAAAAGGCCAAACAGGAGCGAGGCTGTTGTTGAAGGTAATGCCTCTTCCTGCCACTTATTTTGCAGGAGGCGGGCGCTTAGCAATGCTCTCAGTCAACCTGGATGCGAATGCAGGTCAGACATCGGGAAAAGAAGCTGCTTTGTGTTTTATTCATTTCTATGGACAAAACTGTGAAATAAAAACACCAGGACCGTATAAAGCGGATTAATATGAACATTTTAGACCAAAATGACGAGCCTGACATCAGCAATTACAGATAGAGGTCACAGACTGAATTAGTTTGAATAGAACCAGAGCAGGGTATGTTACAAGTCAGACAAGTCAGAGAGGAAGGGGACGGACCAGGCAAATGGAGAGATTCACCAATCCTCAGACTCACATCTTCTGTAAAGTACTGAAGTGTGTTTCTGGCTCTCAGACAAGAGAATTTGTTCAGTTTTAACAAAATTCAAACATAGACAATGATGGACTGTTGACTGAAAAAAAAACAAAAAAAAAACAAAAAAAAAAACTGAAGTATGTATCCATCCATCCACCCATCCATTTCCTTCCGCTTTATCCAAGGCCAGGTTGCAAGTGCAGCAGTCTGAGCAGGGACTCCCAGACTTCCCTCTCCACACACACTTCCTCCAGCTCTTCCGCGGGGATCCTGAAGCGTTCTCAGGCCAGTCGAGAGACATAGTCCCTCCAGTATGTCCTGGGTCTTCCCCGGTGCCTCCTCCCGGTGGGACATGCCTGGAACACCTCTCCAGAAAGACACCCAGGAGGCATCCAGAACATACACCACCTCGACTGGTTCCTCTTGACGTGGAGGAGTAGAGGCTCTACTCTGAGCTCCCCTCATGTGACGGAGCTCCTCACCCTGTCTGTAAGGGAGCGCCCAGCCACCCTACGGAGGAAACTCATTTCAGCCGCTTGTATCCGCGATCTTGCCCTTTCAGTTATTACTCAAAGCTCATGAGCATAGGTGAGGGGAGGAACGTAGACTGACGGTAAATCGAGAGCTTTGCCTTTCGTCTCAGCTCCCAAGTGAAGCATGTGCCCAATTTAAAATCTCAAGTCGATATAGAACACCTCCTCTGTTAATACGACGTTTTCTACCGAATGTAACTTGCTCTGCGACTGCGTGAGAGACATGCAGACAGCTGGAGCAGGACAGCTGTTGCATCATGGGAAACGGAGTCCAGCAGAGACTAACATGATCTGTGGAGGAAGATTACATGAACGTCTGTTTCATAGCAGCGGGACGGTGTAACATGTAGAGACAAGTCAGTTTATAATGAGGTTACCTGCAGCTAGCCCCAGCCGTTCAGAAGTTTGCAGAAAGAGACACGGTTAGTTACTTTACGATAATTTTACGATAATAGCCTAACAAAAGTATATTTTATTTTAAAGGTGCCAGATTTTGGGTTAGTATTACTCACTGATTAATGCAGCAAACATATAAACAATAATCAAATGTCTGTGCAGTCTACAAATCAGAATTCTTGTTTTAGTTTTTTTGTATTGAATGTATGGAATTAAACATTTCTATTGTAATGGAGACCAAACTAAACCAGAAGTTACAGGTCAGGTCTGTGGAGAGGCAACCCTGCTCCCAATCACAGTCAGAATGCCTGTTTTTCTAGGTATTTTTGCGGAGCTTTGTAGTTGAATACATGTAAGGCAGAGCTGTTTAAAGTCATACTGTGGAACATTCCAGGGAACGCAATAACATCACAATGAGACCAGCAGATGGTACCCTGATTCATCAGTTGGTTTCACTTTGTGGAAACTGTTGGACCTCGCAGCATTAGGATTCGTTCGCTCGACGATGGGCGGGTACTTTTGTATTTAACCAGTCGCTGCTATTTGGTCATGATGTATGTAATGCACCAAATCCCGTAGGAAGAATGGAAATAGCGTCTTTCCCCTTGATAAAATTCACCAAACATTCTCTGTGTTACGGCTTTAAATCCTCGATCTTGGGAATCATTGCCAACACAGAATGTATGGCTTCGTCCATTTTGACCGCTTTGTTTCCTGTTGTGCTGTTCCACAAAAGGGACGCAGACAGGCACTTGAGTTTGACGTCATGGCTTCACAGCTCTTCACTGATTGGCCGGTGCACGGTCTACAACTTCCGGGGTTCTTGCACACTGTCTAATGCAGGGGTGTCAGGCTCAATTTCACAGAGGGCCAAAATTAAAACCTGAGACTAAGTCGTGGGCCAAAATAAATATTTATTGGAAATTTTCAACATCTGCATTTTTTCTTTTCTTTCGAGATATATAATGTTAAAACTTTTCTTATTAAAATAAATGTTTAATAATAGTTTTGTTTAAACATTGAATCCAGAAGAAGCAAAATGTTAAAATAAATAACAAAATTTTAAATAAATAATGTCTCTAGCCTATCTGTTTGCCGGTAGGCCAGCTCTAAAACATATTTGATATGATCTTGTCGGCCAAATATAATCATATTGCAGGCCACATTTGGCCCCCGGGCCTGAGTTTGACATGTCTGGTCTAGTGTATTCTGATTCCTGACCTCGTCGCTGGAGAGAAACGAAATTGAGAGGAGGAACTAGATGGCACTAGCCTGACTAAGCAGATGACCCTTCATCAAAAAGTTACAGAGTACAGCTTTAAGATAAGAAAAGCAACAACTCTTTGCATTTAAAATACAAAACTGAATCTAATGTTGGTTGAATTAAGAAAAACACACTTATTTGATTGGTAAATAATTTGACTTGCCAAGTTGAATACTCCAATAAAGCAAAAATGTTGTGTTAAAAGAAATGTAATAAAAATAAAATAAAATGTGACTACATGCAAAATTTAAGTCAGTTACCGAGATTTTTTTTTTTTTACAGTGTGAGGATGTAAATAAAAAAATAAATAAAAAAACAACCAAAACTGAATGCGCAACATTTCTAAACACACCTGTCCAGAAAATGTGTAAGGTGCTGGTTTAGAACAGACTCAAAAATAAAAGTTTGTAACAGCTTGTTTTTTTAACAGATAAACCATGACATTTGTTTTGCGAAATCTCGTTCACACATAGAAATGCCGCAGTAAAGCCGTCACGCACGCTGAACAAATGAGGAAACAAAACACCGAGCTGAAAAGAGTGATGTTTTTTAAAGAGTGGAGGAACATTCAGAGGGACATTCAGAGGCTGGTTGGCGCTGGCTTGGCACCGAGCGGGGGGTGAGCTGGCAGCATCCGGCGATTCACACATTTAGATGGCTCATTATCCGAGTAGCATCTGCACCACCCAGCACAAACATAAACCACAAGTGTCTGGGTACTGAGAGTTTAGGAAGCCATTATTTAAAACAAAAATAGGACAAGAAATGAAGAAACGGTCCTATATTACGCAAAATTGACTCTTGTGAGCTTGTAGTCACGTTATAATGTTGTTAAATCACCGAAATATACGTGGAGTTGTGTTTTGTTTCATTCAGCTCTTAAAGGGACAGTCTGGAATTTTGGACATAGGACCTCATTTCCTAGTGTGCCAGAGTGTTGGAGACGTGTGGAGACACTTTTTAAAATATTCCATCCAGTCCTTGTATTTGCAGAGGTCGCTGGTGCTAGGCTAGTGCATGTCAATGGCCATAGTTAGCCTGCCACTAAAATCAGTCTTACCCACTCCACAAAACACCCGAAGAAAATCTGTTATTACACCAGACTGTCAATGTGAATGTCTGTGTTGATACAATAATTTTAGAAGTAAGAGCCTGTTTACACAAAAATGCGTGCGGGTAAAAACAACAAAATATTTGATCGGAAGTGCCTTGCGTTTAGACAGCGATGGCGTTTTTGGGGCTAAAAATGCAAAAAACAGAAACCATCCTCCAGAGCGGAAAAGTTCAATACACTCTGTCGTAGCGTTTCCGTTTACACTGCCCAAGACGTAAAACTCTGGTCAGATCTACTCACGTCGCGTACATGTTTACGTCACAATCACACAGTACATAGAAACAAACATGTCGGATGGCATGCATACCCAATCGAATTCCACACTATTTTGCGTCACCACATGCACGTAGATTTCGTCTAAACGTGGAATAAAAAGTGAAGATGCAACGCCACTTTTGTGTCTTTTGTTCATACCTTCATCATATAAATGTAGCCTTAAACCAACTTTGCATTTGACGGATTTATGTCTGAGCAGCAGCAGTGAGTTGTACTTCCTGATACAAAGCTTGGCAGCGGCGGACTGATATCTACCACCTATCTTACCGGCAAAGTCAAATTCTGCTGCGACAATTCATGCGATGCAAGGTTAGTTTTATTTTAAAAAATTATTTTATCAACACAGACATTTACATCAACAGTCTGGTGTAATAATAGATTTGCTTCGGGTGTTTTGTGGAGTGGGTAAGACTGTTTTTAGTGGCAGGATAACTACGGCCATTGACAAGCACTAGCCTAGCACCAGCGACCTCTGCAAATACAAGGACTGGATGGAATATTTACAAAAGTGTCTCCACACGTCTCCAACACTCTGGCTCACTAGGAAATGAGGTCCTATGTCCCAAATTCTGAACTGTCCCTTTAAGAGTTACTGAAACACGTGTGAATGAAACAAAACACAACTCCAGATACATTTTGATGAGGAAAGAACAAGAGTCAATTTTGCGTAATATAGGACCGTTAATTTCTTGCCTTTTTTTTAAATAATGGCTGTCCCTTTAATTATTCGTCTGTCTACATCTCCAAAGCTCAAAACACTCTGCTCCACCTTGTGATGTCAGTGAAATGAAGTGAATGTCATGAAGTTTAAGTTAAAGTTCAAGTTAACAGCTCCTTTTTACCTTTTTTTCAGTAGAGATCGGCAATTCTGGGGCTGAAATTATCCAGCTGATTATAGTGAAGGTGTGTGGAGTTTAAAAACACTTTGGAGCACTTTTTCTATTACTATATGACATCACTAGGTGGAACAGAGCGTTCGAGCATTGAGTTTGATAGAAGATGTGTATAGTATGGAGCATGCTAACACACATTTCCTGAGGATCAGAAAATAAAATTAGGTAACACTTTATAATAACTACACTTTATTTAGCCTTAAGAAAGCATGAACAAAGGCTTAATTAATAATAAACAAAGACTTAATTAATAACGATTCGCGCATAGTAACTACTTAATTACTACCTTAATTCGCACTTGCACTTATTTTGCCTGTGCTGTAAATAGTTAATCATAATTATTTCATAGTTAATTACTCATGAACTAACCATTTGAGCATTTATTAATCATTAATAAGCTATGAGAGAATGATTTACTAATAATACAATGCAACGATTATTCAGGCAGCTGTTATCTGTTAAGTCTTTTTGAGAGCTTTTCTAAAGTGAAGATGAATTATGCTTTATTAAGCATTTACTAAGCATGAATCATTGTTAATTAAGTCTTTGTTCATTATTAATTAAGTCTTTATTCATGCTTTATTAAGGCTAAATAAGGTGTAGTTATTATAAAGTGTTACCTAAAATTATGACAGATACAGACAGGACACATTTATGTACATCTATACATGTATTTTCTTTTATTTTAATTTGTCAAATAATTTCCGTCTACATTAGAGGAGTTTTGGCTTTTGGATCTCCAACCACGTTACTTTAATGTATCATCAGAGAAATTTGTGCTCAAGGAGAACAGGAAAAGGAAGGCCATGTCACAAAACCAATCATAACACAACACAGAGAAGACATAATAATTAAATCTTCAGCAAAAGATTTTACGGTTAAGTCTTAATAACATGAGTAGTCCAACCTGTCATAGGCACATTAACTCTTAAAAAAAAAAAAAAAGATTCGGAAATGATGGCAAATGGTTGAGAAAATAGGATGTAACAAGGCATAGACAAAGAGCGCCTGCTTCGCTCCACGCAGAGGTAATTACGATGCCAGAAAAATAACAAAGTGTACACCATTAAACTCATTTATCTCCATGGAGACCTGGAGGCGACGCCATTAGGTTAAGAGATCTGTGAAGAGGCGAGTCCGTTCACAGTAAGAATGTGTGTTTTCAAGGTTATTTTAGAGATAATTAATGCAAATGTCATTCTGCCATGCAATTCCACTTCACTTTATTCCTCAAGTTTCTAAAGTCAAACCAACAGCCTCGATAACTCCATATGAATAATTATTTTTCTCTGCCTGATTTAAATACAGCCGACAGTCTTTTATTTAATTAATATGCAGAGTAAAATTAATTCAGAAGTTAGAGGAGTTTGGGTAATAAAGCATGTTCCAGTACCAGAATACAGATTTCCTTTTTGCCAGTAGCTTATGGCTTCTGACTGTGAGTATTGATTGAATAATCCAACAAACTGTAAAAAAAAAAAAAAAAAAAGTTTTAGATTCTTGAGGCCGCTACGTAAACGCAATGTTGAATTACTTTTCTGTTCTTAAAGGGGCGGTGCGACCTCATTTTCATCCATGTAATTGAGCAAAATTAGTCATGCCTCAGTGCTGATATTGTAAAATCTAAATTAGAAAGAGTTTTTATTGATTACAAACCAGGAAGTGGTAAAAATCAATGTCTGAAAGTTGTGAAAATGCTTATTGCTTATTGATCAGTCTTCAAACATAAGTGATTAAAAGTTGCTCAAACATGCACGAATCACTCCAAATACAACTTTGAGAGAAACAGAAACAACTATAACGTGATTAAAAGTTAAAGGTGCATTGTGTAACTTTTCCGGTGGAGCTTCTGGCAAATGGTTTTTCCCCCATGGAGATGTTTTTGCGTTGTCTGGAATGTTTCACAGAATGGCATTAAACCTTTCTATCTTCATGGAGACCAAACTAGACCAAGTTACAGATCAGATCTATGGAAGGGCGACCCACAGTGTGACTTTAAACAGCTCTACTTTACATTTATTCAATTACAGGTGGTTTTATAGCTCAAAAATATGTAGAAAAACAGGAATTCTGACCGAGTGGGGTCACCTCTCCACTAAAGATGTAACAATAACTGAAATATCATGATATCGTATCATCAAAGTTCTCACAATAATATCGTGGACCATCACAATATATCGAATTACAAGTCTGTTTGCTTAAATTAAGAGTTATGGTGCAGCAATAGCTAAAAAAAAGACAAAGGGAACTACACAGACCATGATCCTTTGCTCCATTTCAGTGCAGACTATAAGAAGTAAGTGTTTAGTCTTAGTTCTTTGGATTAAGTCGTGTCAAAGCATTTTAAGAGGAAAAAGTAGCAACAGTTTTGTTAGCCTCCACAAAATATCACAATAAATATCGTACTGTGAGGTTCATACAGTGTCAATATCGTATCGTGAGACTTGGATATCGTTACACCCCCACTCTCCACAGATCTGACCTGTAACTTGGTCTACTTTGGTCTCCATGAAGATAGGAAGGTTTAATCCCATACTGTCCAGACAAAACAATAACATCTCCATGGAGAAGCATTTGACGGACTCTCCACCAGAAAAGTTACACAAAGCACGTTTAATGGGGCATTAACTGCTAACACGTAGATCACTATGTTCAAAAATCAAAAGTTTACTGTCTAAATCAGACGAAATCAGAGAAACTTATCCATGCGTTTGTCTCCAGTAGGTTAGATACTGTAATGTTCTGCTCACTGGTCTCTCCAAACGAGCTGTGAGACGCTGCAACATCCAGAACATCCAGAACATCCAGAACGCTGCAGCTCGGGTCCTGACTCGAACTAGGAAGTACGAGCACATAAGTCCTGTGCTCAGGTCTCTGCACTGGCTCCTGTGCCTCAGAGACTTTAAAGCAGCTCTGCTTGTACAAGTGTCTCCATGGCCGAGCACCAAAGTACATCTGTGACATGTTAGTGTCATATGAACCATCTCACACTCTGAGGAGCTCAGGGACCGGCCTCCTGCTGGTGCCCAGAGTCACGACTAAACAAGGGGAGTCAGAGTTTCAGGTTCATGCAGCTAAAACCTGGAACAGTCTGAACATGTGAGACAGACTCTTCTGTGACGCTGTTTAAATCCAGGCTCAAAACATTTCTGTTTAACTGTGCATATAACTGAAAGGTTTTCATTCCGCACTCTTCTCTCCAATTTATGTCTCTCTTTTTTAATTTTAATCTTCATGATTATTTATGTTTATTTGTTTTTATTATGATTTTAATGTATTTCTTATTCTGTAAAACACTTTGAATTACTTTGTGTACGAATTGTGCTGTACAAATAAACTTGCCTTGCCTATGTTACCTTTTATTGTTTTGAAAATGCTATAACATATTAACAAGTTTTATAAGTTTCACTTTTGTTTTTGATGCTCTGAGTCAGAAGTCATTCCCCCTTCAGAGCGCTATCACTTTACAATCTGCGTTAATGAAAGTACTACACATCTAGGGCTGGGTATCATTAAGAAGTTGCCGATACGATACATATCTTGATACACTGGCCACGGTACGACACATACCTCGATACAGTGCACTTTCGATTCCATTTGATATATTTCAAAATGATTCGATACGGTTCAGTAAAAAATAAATGCTAAATCATGGCTGTGACAATAAAAGTCTTTGTTAAACCACTTCTTGTGCAAAATGAATATGAAAAACGGCAATTTTAATCATCCAAACAGTGAAAATGTCAAATGTGTCGCATAAATTAGTTTCTTTTCACTAAACAAACAACAAAACTGTAGCGCTGTAACAAAATAATTTAGTGAAATACACCCAAAAATACTCTATGTGATAAATCGAAACAGCAGCCCATGATATCGATACTGTATCATCACTTTAAACGACATTATACGATATTTTTCCACACCCCTATACACATCATATCAGATTTGTGGAGTTGTAGTATATTGTTTTGTGTCATGCTTTTTTGTATTTATGGAGAATTGTCGTGTGGGAGCGTGGGTGACATAGGCTTGTGGACAGAATCGTAAAGCTAACCGTAAAGGTAGCTCAAATAGGGCCCAGGAGAGATCACTAAATGACTCAAACATGCATGGAGGAAATGTAAACCAACTTCAGGCATGTTTCTGATGATGGAATATGATAGAAAGCTCAAAAAAAAACTGGATTTTGCTTAATACCCACACTTTAAATTTAAATCTAATTTAAAAATCTTGGACCCTCCACCGGAAAAGTACCGCAAAGCACCATTTAAGGCAGGAGATTTTATGGGAACTCTTCAAAACATATTATCCGCAATCTCAACTTAACAGCAAAATAACAGCGATCAATACCAATGACCCACCAATGAACTTCGTGGCCTTAGTGCTACGGACAAGAGAACAAAGCTTGAGTTTGTAGTGCGAAAAGATGAACAGACACCCAGACGCCGTCACAATCCCATTCCTATTATTATGTGTTTGTTCTGTTTGGATCAATGACCGAGCAGACAGAGACACAATGGGGAGGAGGGACTGATCACTAGAATTAAACTCCCAAGCTGCCATTGGATTGTCCAGACTTCCGATTAATGACGTTCAGAGGTATCATTAAAGACAACAGGAAGTGATAAAAGCGTGACAGCGGTGGGAGTGGCTGTATAATCCGATCTCTGACCAGGGAACGCTGACGTGCGCCGACCGATTTGGAGAAAATAATGGATTTCGTGTTTTCTGATAAACATTGAGATGAGGTTTAAAATGTGTTTTAAATGTGTTCCAAATTGACAAAACACTGAAAAATGAAGTGTCAATTACATTTTAGATTGTTTGTACAGATCTAAACTACAAGGTTGGCAGTTTTAATGTTGAATAAGAACTGATCATAAGGACTGATTGATTAAAGGGCCCATATTACATTATTTCTGTTGTAGCTTCTTCATCACAAACAGACCTGGAGTTGTGTTTTGTTTCATTCATTCACACATGTTTAATGCACAAAGCCTGCATATTTAGTTCTTTTCTCAGACTGAAAACACTCTCTTCCACCTTGTGATGTCATGTGGTAATACAGGAAGTGCTCCACTGTGTTTTTAAACTCCATGCACCTTCACTACAATCATTTGGATCAGTTCAGTCTTGGAATTGCCCATCTTTCCTGAACTAAAGATAGCTGCTAACTTTAAAACTGCCTCTTCAGGACATCACAAGGTGGAACAGACCGTTTTGAGCCTTTGGGATGTAGACAGGCTAATAATCAAGGATTCACTCAAATGTGTGTGAATGAAACAAAACAAAACACAACTCCAGGTCTGTTTTTGAGGAAGTAACATGAGTAAATTTTGCCTAAGATAGGACCTTTAAAGTAGTCAGGCTGAAGCCACCTAGTGCCTCTGCCCAATTTAATTTCTCTCCAGCGACTAGGCCAGGAATCGGAATACACTAGACCACAGGTGTCAAACATAAGGCCCGGGGGCCCTCCAAGACCTTTAATCTGGCCCTCGGCTGATTTTCTACTAAAATATTTTAATTATATTTTCTATTAAAGTGCTGGTCATTTTCTGTGGTGTTTATCACAGCAGCGTCTCCAGCGTCTCTGTACGTGGCCCCTCCCACCAGAGCAGCACAAATGAAGACTCTTTCCAAACGCTCTTAAAGGACGATGGTTTTGACTGTTGACCGTGACACCCTCATCAGAAAAATGTCAAAAATGAGAAAAGTGGAGCCGAGTGCAGGATTTTCCAAGAAAAACTGACCTATTCCTATTTGCATACAAGTTAATTTTAAAACATTGCCTTGAATTGCATTTTTTTTTTTAAGTTTCAGGTTGTTCATAATATTATAATATTTTGTAAAAGAAAGATTTCATCAATTAGAAAAGATTTCTGTAATAGATTTGAATTTCTCTGCACAAATATTTGAACTTATTGTTATTTTTGGGGTTTATATGACATGAGTTTTCTGATCCGGCCCCTTTGGGATCAAAGTTGGTTGGATACGGCCCCCGGACCAAAATGAGTTTGACACCCCTGCACTAGACAGTTTAAAAGAACCCCGGAAGTTGTAGACCGCGCACAGTCCAATCAGAAAAGAGCTATGAAGCCATGACGTCAAAGCTCCTGTCTGGGTCCCTTTTGTGGTACAAACAGTAAACAAAGCATCGAGATGGATGTAGACAAAGCCATACATTCTGTGTTGGCGACGATTCCTGAGATCGAGGATTTAAAGCCGGAACAAAGAGAATGTTTGGTGAATTTTATCAAGGGGAAAGACGTTATTGCTCTTCTTCCTACAGGATTTGAGAAAAGCTTAATATACCAGTTTGCTCTGTTAGTGGCACATTACATACATTATGACCAAATAACAGCAACTGGTTAAATAAAAAAGAAACCTGCCTACCATCGAGCGAATGAATCGTAATGCTAAATGTAAGTCAGACGGTTTCCACAAAGTGAAATCGGCTAATGAATCAAGTCCCTTCGCCTTAAGAAAAATGTTGAAAAAAGGCTAAAATAAGTCTGCTGTGTACTTTCCGCATCTAAATCTATGCATCTAAGCGTTGTCTGAGAATCAGGAAGTGCGGATTAGCATACCAGTTGATTTTAACTTTACAATGACAGTAAAACTTTGCTCTGGCCTAGATATATACCTGATTATTTCAAAAGAGCAAGAAAAAAAAAAAAAAAAATTAAAAATACACTCCTGGAGTACTGGTGGAGCAGAGTGTTTTCTGTTTGAGAGAAGAACACAGCCTAAATATGCAGGGTTTGTGTGTTCAACATGTATAAATGAAATGAAACACAACTCCAGATATGTTTGTGATGACGAGACATTATAACATAGATCAGAAAATAGTGTAAGTAGTGCTGTCATGCGATTAAAAAAATTGAGAGATTAATTAATTATGATCTGTAATTAATTAATCTCTTTTTAATCTCACCTAAAAATTGCTGAGAAAAGCTTTCAATTTGAGGTATTTTCATTTAAATTCATTATTACATTATTGTGGCAGATCAAAAGACTGATATAGAATTTAAAAAAGTGACTTTATAAAGTCATTTATTGTTCAACAAATCTCTCCAAATTGGCTGTTGAGCCCAAGTCTCCATGAAAAAGAAACTGTTTGCTGTAAAGTAAAGATGAGGAAATCTGAACATAATAACTTTTGTCTACTTAAAAAGTCCAGTCTCTCCTTAACCATATTAAAAATATTATTGATAGAGAAATGTTTTATATATGAGATCACTGGTTTTAGTCCTTGTTTTAGTCCTGGTTTAGACCTGCTTTAGTACTACTTTAGTCCTAGTTTAGTCCTGGAATGGATTAATCCTGTTTTAGTCCTGGTGTTAGTTCTGGTTTAGTCCTGGTTTAGTCCTGGTTTAGACCTGGTTTAGACCTGGTTTTAGTTCTGGTTTTAGTTCTGGTTTAGTCCTGGTTTAGTCCTGGTTTAGTCCTGGTTTAGACCTGGTTTTAGTTCTGGTTTTAGTTCTGGTTTAGTTCTGGTTTAGTCCTGGTTTAGTCCTGGTTTAGTCCTGGTTTAGTCCTGGACTGGATTAGTCCTGGTTTTAGTCTTGGTGTTAGTTCTGGTTTAGAGGCTCACAGGAGGAAGCGCGGTTTACGCCGCGTAGCGAGAAAACACGATCCACACGCGGCTCACGGGAGCACGTCGGTGTCCACGCAGTAACTACGGAAGGAAACGTGGTCCGCGCGTTCTCAGGTTAATGACGATGATGAATTGTGTGTGTGTGTGTGTGTGTGTGTGTGTGTGTGTGTGTGTGTGTGTGTGTGTGTGTGTTGTGTGTGTGTGTTTGTGTTTGTGTGTGTTTGTGTGCGTGTCCCCTCATGTGGCAGGTCACTATAGGACAGTAGTGCAGACATCATGAGTCTATGCAGGTTGTTTTCACCAGTGACATTTAAGTTGTAGGCGATTTTATATTTGTTATTTTCTTTTATATTTCACGTCGGGAGAAGAATTTCCAAGACACGAATGTGTTTTTACCTGTGCACTGCTGCCTCTGTTCTACTGGCTCTTCGACTTCGTCCATTGTGCCTGACGCCGCCAACGTTAACGTGAACGTTTACATCGCTCTTACTGCGCGCGTTCTGTGTGGGTTTCCGGCAATGAGTGGAATTACCGAAATAAAAAAAATTATAAATGTGTTTTTGTGTGTGTGTTGTTGTCCCAACAACACATAAAAACAGGTTTTATAATAAAGCAACTCGCATACAGAAACAGTAAAGTTAGAGATTAAAAATGAGATTAACGCGATTAAAAAACATAACGCGCTAAATATGACTGTAATTAATTAATCGCAATTAACGCGATAATTTGACACCCCTAAGTGTAATATGAGCTCTTTAATGGATATCTGTATCATAAATATGACAGATTATTTCAAAAGAACAAGAAAAAAAAATCTAAGTTAAAAGTACTCAGAGACTTCCTTTCTAAATGTGTATTTTCTGGTCTAGACATTTCACTGTACCACATTAGGCATGAGACTTGACCCACTTTCCGTCGCAGGTGCTGTTATTTAGACCGGCCTTTCAGCAGTTTAGATCAGGTCAGTTTTAGATTTGCTTTTTATCTTTAGCTTCACTCAGTGCTTCAGTTCTTTCTACCGGTGGGTGTCTGGGTTCAACCTTTAAGTACTTCTGAATATTTCTGAGACTTCCTCTGCGTTCCTCCCACCATCCGAGTGAGGAAGTGAATTTATGAAGCGCGTCTTTCATCTGCCCACCTCATCTCCTCCCTGCGTCTTCTCGATGCATTAAAGGCTTAGCAAAAAGAAAGAAAAAAAACTCTTCTCTTCTAAAATTCTCTTATGATTCAGATATGAAATGATGGAAGAGTTCTTTAGTATTACATGAACAAAACTCCTAACTCTTTCTATCTTTCGGCTTCATCGTCTCTGACACAAAATAGCTGTATGCTTTGAACCTACATAATCACATTAGTCATTTTCTGTGCGTTATAGACTCTTTAAAATCCTGTCATCAGAATGTTCAAGTGAGACAAGTGGGCAAAGTGAAGCTGACAATATATATTTTATTTTTACTGTATTTTTCAGACCATAAGTCGCTCCGGAGTATAAGTCGCACCAGCCAGAAAATGCATAATGAAGAAGAAAACAACAACAGAGAACAACAGGCTGTTAAGGTCACATAGGAACAGTTCTTCAGATAATTACAGCATAAACAACAGAATAAGTTTACCAAAATCTCCATCTCACTCCAAATCACAAAATCCATTGAATCTTCATCCTCGGTGTCACTTCTGAGCAACTCCGTTACCTCCGGAGGTAAACTGAGCACCGCTTCCTCTTCTGTGTCGCTGTCGTCAGATTCAGCATCAGTTCCGGCCTTTCTGAATCCCGACTGGACGGTTTCGGTGTCACTGAAGTCCAGACTTTGTCGATCCATCCAATGACTTCCAGGAAAGTTACATGGCGCGCCTGCCCGGTTACTATGAAGCTGTGTTCTCCGTCCCCGCTTTTCCCCAGTCCCTCACAAGTTCCTCGCTCACTCCAAACTTTCTTTCTGCTGCTCGATTACCATTTTCAGCTGCGTCTTTCACTCCTTGCAGCAGGACAGAGGCATTTTCTGCAGGAGATATGCGCAGTAGAGCCAAGTGACAGTGATACAGAAATAACAGGAGCGGCAGATACTGACACACAAGCCTAGAGCGCCCTCTCGTGGCTGTCAGTGTGAACATTTTAATATATATGTAGCACTGGAGTATAAGTCGCGGGACCAAAAATGTACGATTTATAGTCCAAAAAATATGGTAATTGAATTTAACACATTTAACACATCTAAATGTTAATGGTTTTGCAACGTTATAACAAAAAATAAACAACAATTTTGGATTTCAAAAGGTACACATATTACTTTATTTGTCTAAAGGTGCATTGTGTAACTTTTCTGGTGGATTATCCGTCAAATGCGTTTCTCGATGGAGATGTTATTGCTTTGTCTGGAATGTTTTACTGTATGGTGTTAAAGTCTTCATGGAGACCAAACCAAACCAAGTTACAGGTCAGATCTGTGGAGTGGCGACCTCGCTCACCGTCAGAATACCTGTTTTTCTACACATTTTTAAGCTATAAAACCACCTGTAACTGAATAAATGTAAGGGAGAGCTATTTAATGTCGTACTGTGGAGCATTTTTAAAAGAGCAATGACATAGAAACAAAGGCAAATACTGCTCCAGACAAAATCTATAAATCATTTCTAGCAAATAATAATAATCACCAGCAGGCATAGAGCGCAGAAAAACAGCTGCAACCATCATTTTATTTATTTTATTATTGCCTTTCAGACAGAAATGAAATGCTGTGTTTAACTCTCTTGTTTTCTCTTCTTTATTTTCTGTCTGCATGATATATTTACTACTATGTTTAAAAAAATATATGTATTATTATAGGAACAGTCTGGAATTTTGGATGTAGGACCTCATTTCCTAGTGAGCCACAGTGTTGGAGACGTGTGGAGACACTTTTTAAAATATTCCATCCAGTCCTTGTATTTGCAGAGGTCTCTGGTGCTAGACTAGTGCATGTCAATGGCCATAGTTATCCTGCCACTAAAAACAGTCTTACCCACTCCACAAAACACCCGAAGCAAATCTATTATTACACCAGAATGTCGATAAAAATTTCTGTGTTGACAGAATAATTTTAGAAGTAAAACCAACCTTGTATTGCATGAATCGTTGCATGTTGAGGGACTATTTTCTCATATATCAGTCCGCCGCTGCCACGCTTTCTATCAGGAAATACAACTTGCTGCTCGGACATAAATCGTTTAAATGCAAGGTTGGTTTTACTTCTAAAATTATTCTGTTATTCTATTCTAACACAGACATTTACATCAACAATCTGGTGTAATAATAGATTTGCTTCGGGTGTTTTGTGGAGTGGGTAAGACTGTTTTTAGTGTCAGGATAACTATGGCCATTGACATGCACTAGCCTAGCACCAGCGACCTCTGCAAATACAAGGACTGGATGGAATATTTTAAAAAGTGTCTCCACACGTCTCCAACACTCTGGCTCAATAGGAAATGAGGCCCTATGTCCAAAATTCCAGACTGTCCAGTGTGATCGATGTAACAGGTATCCATTCTTTAAACTTCGCCCCTGCAGCCATGTGTTTGTGATCAAAGCCAGAAATACCTGGTTGTGATCAGAAAAGTCACGTGTAATCTCACATAGTACATGAAATTACAAAGGCCACTGGAGCCACACAAGAGACACTTATTTTTATTTAGTTTTTACCACAAAGCCAGTAGCAAAGTAAAGTTAATTTAGTGTTTTTATTCCACAGCTTCTCTCCAGACTCAAGCTTTGTTCTGGTTTTGTTCTAATTAGTCATAGTGGCTTGTTGCAGTCATATTAGCCACATCAAGTACTACATTATCTGTATTTTCACCACAGAACAGCTAATACCCGCTAATCTGAATGTATCTTGTGTTCTGCTAATGATAATTGCTTCTCCCTCTTCGTGAATGCCCTGATGCATCTTCAGAGATTGGATTTGGCTGCCTTGGTCTGAGTCAAAAGTTGTTTTAAATGTGTGAGATTACAGAGAGCATTAATTAGGCTGATCAGAGTGCCAATTAAAATCAATCCTAACAAGAAAATTACACTTGTGTTGATAGTGAGTGTCAAAACAAGCCCGGGGCTGATTTGTAACTAATAAGCAGATGTTCGTTTTGTGGTTTAGCAGGTCAACTAAGAGACAAGTGACGTAAGTATTGACATCGACTGAAATATGTCATGCAGATATCAATATTGTTACATTTTAGGCCTATTCTGCATTGTTTTGTGTCAAAAGACGTTCACTAGGAGCAAACTGACTGATCCGTCTGTGCCAGGTTCTGTACGGCCTTAGTCTCGTCACGTAAGTTTTGACCAGTACTGAATATCGTTTAAAAAAAATACCCCCATCGTACTTTAAAATGAAAAATATAAAATTGCGGTTTCACCCGTCCCTAGAGAAGACACTGCTCCTCTGTTGGTCAGTGGAGCGCATGGATCTATTAAAATAACCAGACAGGGTATTGCTGCTTGCTGCACTGGGCCGAGAATGGATTTTTCTCATAGAGCGCAATGTAATCACAAACTTGTATTCTGCTGACAGGGCACCTACAACTTTCAAAAATGTTTACTTTGGTGATTTTTACCTATTTTTAGATCGTAAACTTTTTCTCAGCTCAAAACCTTAAGTTGTCTTAAAAACGCTTTATAATCGTTAGCTCCGGCTCCGCTTTAGCTCCTCTTGCTCTGATTGGTCAAAGAGATCACGTGATACATGAGGCCGTGCTCCGTGCGTGCGCTCCATAGACTGTATAAAAGAAGTGGACTTAGGCGAGTGTAATGTCACCCATAGTTTCAGAGCCGCTCAAATGACAGATGACAGTTACAGAAGCGAGTCTGGAGCCAGGATCTATGTTATGAATAGGATTTCTTTGATGGACAAAATAGCGAGAAAAAAAAAAAAAAAAAACAGCATCATGTAGAGCGGGTAAATATGAACATTTTAAGACCAAAATGATAAGACTCACAGCAGTAGTTACAGAGAGAAAGGACGACAAGATCCTAATGTAAGTCAAATGGAGCCAGAGTCAGAAAGGAGCCGGAAGAGCCTCCTGGCGAACGTCCTATTTGGCATGTGGTGGCAAGTGCGTCAGCAATGTTCACTTATATATACAGTCTACGCATGGATCTATTAAATAACTGGATACAGTATTGCTGCTTGTAGCTGCCTCGAGTTGACGTAGTGTCACTCACTGGTACTACAGCGGAAAAAGTCCCATGGGCGCGAGAGAAGATTTTTCTCATAGAGCGTAATGTAATCACAAACTGCTCGTGTTCGGCTGATAGAGCATCTACAACTTTAAAAAATTTGGATTTTGTGGCGATTTTTCTTATTTTTAGATCATACACTTTTTCTCCGCTCAAAATCCTTCAGTTGTCTTAAAAAATGCATTATAATCATTAGCTTCGGCTATGCTCTGCTCTCGCTCTGATTGGTCAAAGCGATCACGACACAGGAGCCCGTGCTCAGTGCGTGCGTTCGCGTGCATTCGCGTGTGGCCGCATGAGAAAAGAGCACTACTGCACATGCTCGGTCGGCCCACAGCCACCGGAAGAACCTGGCCACGTTAGGCTAATCGGGGATCATGCGCCATTGAGCTCAGCCCATTGAATTGAATGGTCGGCCATTTTGGAACCTGGAGGCTTGGGTCTGCGGTGCTCTCACATGCATTTGCGTGTGTCCATAAGAGAAAAAAGCACTACTGCGAATACTCAATCAGCCCAGAGCCGCCGGGCTAAAGGCGAATCAGGAGTCACGCGCCATTGAGCTCGGCCGATTGACTTGAATGGGCAACCATTTTTTAAAACCCCGGGACTTGGTGGAGCATCTGCCTGATTCGTCACAAACATAGAGTGAGACAGCATGACTCTGCCTGATCTTTCCCAGATTTGCGATGTCATAGGTATAGATTGGGGGGTCTGTTGAATTGAGGGAAAGCAACACTCACACATAACATCAGATTTGCCTCATCCAAGTTTTGCCTTGGTCCAAGCGAAAATCGTTCCTCTGACCTTTGGGTTTTGGGACCACTGCTCTAACCACTGACGCATCTGAACAATTAGTGACAGCTTTATTTCTCCGTTTACGTCATCACCAAAAGATGGGAGTGGAATATATACGGATATTGCGCAGAGATTGAGATACGGCAAAAAAGAAAAACAATTAATAAAGAAAGAAAAAGCACACATCTCATTAACATTTGTGTCATTCACACAAGAGTTAATGAGAGTCCTGCTTGACTTTATCTCCCAATCGTGTTTTGATTTCTTTTCACACCAACAAAGCCTGTGACCTCAAGCATCACAGGCCTCAGACAACAAGCCCGCGCCTACACCATTGTCCACAAACTGCACCCGCCTCAAAGCTCATTCAAACACACTGCATCAAAATCAGATTAACTAGATCACTCAGTGGAAATTTACGAGATTGCTTTTTAAAGACGCACTCCAACATCACAAACATAGTAAGAATTTAAATTGTGTTTTCAGATAAATCTGTTTACAAAATGAATTAATTTGGGGGTTATTTTCTAAAACACATCTTCCTGCATGGGGAGTCCTGAGAGGAAACTTTAAATTGTCTGTCCTCGAGTCTCAATCAAAATTTCAATCTCAAACTCAACAATAAATCTTGAAACACTGAAATGTCACTTGAGTATTGCAGGTCAAAATCAGCTTTAACCTGGCTGTTCCTGATTTTAGCTGTCTACGATGAAAGATTACTGATTGTGACTTGCAAAAAAATAACATTTGTGTGTGACAGTGTGACAGAGACAAAGGTCAAACTCAAAACCCTCGTACAACCAAAGATGAGCTACGATATCAGGCTGTATTTTGGAATCGTGGCTGCAGAGTCGGACCTCCGCTCACTCCGTCTGTTTATCACGTGATCAGCTGTAAAGACTTTGGTGTGGAGCTCTTCTGCTGTTATTTGACAAACTGGATTATACAAAAGGCAATATCTAGCGAAGTTAAAAAATAATTTAAATTAAGAACATTTTACTTGATTTGAGTAGATTCAACAAATTTTCTACCAATAGAATAAGTGTTTTTCGTAATTCAAGCAACATTAGATTGAATTTCTTATTTAAAGTGCAAAGAGAGTTGTTCTTATCTTAAGTGTAGCAACATCAAGCTGTATTTCCATATTTTAACCATGAAAAGTCTTGTTCCATCCGTAGGTAATTACAAGTGCTAAGTGAAATTTACTGAAGTCATGATAAAACCTTCTTAATTCAAGTCATCTTAACTTGACTAGATTTTAGTTTTTACAGTGCATTTTCTAATTTCTTTTTTATTTGATAACTTTTAGAAACAGGAAAACACAGCTAGGAGGTTGCACTGCTCTTAGCTGTGCAGCTGGAAACTGTGACCTTTGAGTGGGACAATTTGGAGGCTGTAGAGATCTCGAAGTACTTACTCCTACAATCTGACCTCAGACTCAACTGGTCTGAGAATACAGACCTGCTCTACACCAAGGGACAGAACAGACTGTACTTTTTCAAAAGACTGTAGTCCTTTAACATCAACAGCACCATTACGGGACAGGAGAGCACCTCTGGGGCTCTTGTTCCTGTCACGCTCCACGAACACACTCTGGAAGTTACTTGTCCCACATGCCCTACATCTGTACATCTCTATAGCTGATGAAGGCAAGAGGACGGACCACTAACTTTAAATATCTTTTGTGTGTTGCTGCTGTTACTTTATTGATCTCAGTTGAAATTCAGGTTACGTTTACACATAGGCGGGTGTGCTGAGAAACGAATATTTCCCTCCCTCCGTTTTCCAAAACAACATCATGCACACAGCATAATTTTTAAAGAAGTTTTCATTTACATCAACCTGCATTGATACACCATTGAGCACTGTCATAAAGCAGAGCCTCTTGGAGGCACCTGGATTAGATTCAAACCTGTAGCATTTATGTCATTACAGTTGTAAGTATTACTCAAAAATACCTTGAAAAAACGTGCATTACTGAGCGGGCTCGCCTCTCCACACATATGTTAAAGAAGTGACAAAATCACTGACTTCCGAGCCTCATTTGTCTCTGTTCATCAATATGATCCATCAGCTGTGTGTGCAAATGCAAACACATGACAAATATTTGTACCAGAAGAAATGTGACTGCTGCTCTGAATGCTCCATCATCAGAGCAAAAGTTTATCTCACTTTACAAGCAAATGCAAAACTGTAGTTTTCCAGAGCCTCCATACTAGCTGGACTTTTTTAGAAAGATTCATTTTCAGAGGCAAATTCACCGCTTGCATGTAAAAGATGGGTACTAACGAAGGGCAATGTCTCAGTTTTAAAAAATATAAATACATAGGCACATAGAAAGATACTTTGAGGCCCCATTTAGGTGTACATGGCCTCAGAGTATCTTTCTATCTGCCTATGTTACCCGGGAACAACTTCGATGACCATACAGAGCCTAGAACCTGAAATTGACTCATACATATTTTGGTTGTAGCTATGCCTGATTGTATGAACCATTGGACAGTGTGCTTGTCTAGGCTACGATGTCTATTTAAACTATTTGTCTATTTAAATGCTTTACATTGATTAAAGAAAATAATAATAAAGTTTTCTAGTGTATGCTACTTTGTCAGTGTTAATGTTTATATTTGTGCCCCACACCATGGAAAAGGCCATGAGTAAATTGTGTTAATTCCCACTGCTGTCAGTAGACGACGCGAACATCAAATCCAGATGAGGGAATCCAACACTGCACCAACACTCACGGGCACAACACCAGGTTTGTGAAGAGTCTTGCCCAAGTCTTGCCTTGGTTCAAGCGGGAATTAATCCTCTGATTTTCTGGTTGGGGGACCACTGCTCCAACCTGTGAAATATCTAAACAGTTAATGATAGCTTTATTTCTGTGTTTATGTCATCACTACAGCCTTGAGTAAATTGTCTGACAACCTAAAATCTTAGAGGAAAAACCAATGTGCAGCAGACATAAGGCTTTTGACTTAGACATCGTTCAGTCCTAAGTGCCTGAAAAAGCACAGTATATGTTCGTTAATGACTGAAAAATGATGCAAAGGCAGCTGGGTTAAGTAAGTTCATTGTGTGTGATGGAGGAGGTTGGACTATGCTGCCCGGCTGCCTCTGTATAATGAGAACAGATTGGCGGTGGATGGGTCTGATGAAGAGATTGTTAGAAGAGAAGTGTACGCTGATTGCTAAAGCGGGAAATATGCATGCCGAAATACATTCAAGTGTGTGACGAAATTCTTTTGTTAAATGAACCAGGAAATATAAATGTGCGTCATCGTCCCTCCATCTTACTGCATTTTCGGGGTTGTTCTTTATTTTTAGATTTCAAAAGTATCAAAAATCAGATACTAATTCCAATACTAATACTGAAAGTAGATAGTCACATAAGCATATATTGACACTACTCACATTCACAGGACTGACTCTTTCCTTTATAGCTTTAACTCTTTCCCCCTTGGACGCCTACTTGGAACAACCCATATATATATATATTAGTATGTATGGGTTGTAGTGGCCCCCACCTATCACAGCCTCTGTTTACATGTGAAAAACCGAGCCATTTGTAATGGTTCGTCAAATCACGTCTGTAGTGATACAGCGGAGGTGTCAAAAGACGTCATTAAGGAAACAAGGGGGGTCGTCAATTGTCATCTTCATGGGGGAAAGAGTTAAAATGACCTTGAGCTGTATCAGAACAAGAGTACATAAACTAGTATACACCCATGGACCACTGTGGAATCTACCTGGACCACTGAGGGATTAAACAGAACACATGGTAATATAAAAGAAAATACTGATTTAATGTTGATTAAATGTAGACAGTAGATTGTTAATCACATTATATTGTCTAAAGAGTGTTTTTAATTATTGTGGTATTGTATTTGGTGTTGTGTACTGAGTCTATTCCTTAGTATCGAAAATTTATTTGGAAATTTTTGTATTTCAATAAAAACACTAGTGATACTGCACATTTTTCAGGTATTGTATTGATAAGTACCCAGACCCAATCACTGATCTGCTACTACACTGTAGTTTCCTCAGAGAAGACCAGCCACTACAGCTACACCATTTATGACAGCAAATGTGGCAGAAGACCTTCCAGAGGAAGTAATGAACACAAAAGGACTGTTGGATTGTGTGAAAATAATTGTTTGTTTTTTCTGTATCCATGGAAATTGTGCAAGAGGCGAACGAAGGAGCTTAATGGTGCATTCGATTATCCATCCCTCTCCCACTCGGATCTCGGATATAACGTCACATCGACACTTTAAGCGTTTTATTATGTTTTGCGTGTTCGACTTGGAGAAAAACGTGAACACCAACCGGAAAGTAGACGTCTGCACGGGACTCAATTTTCAGTCTCGCTCCCACAAAGAATTGTAATTTTCCCGCTCCTGCAATATTTTGTCCCGCTCACGTCTGCAAATCCCGCAAGATGTGGACGTTCGCTTAAGGTTAAAGGTTGTATAGAGGATTTTTTAAAGGGAAAAGAAATACAGCGACAGTCCTTTTTCAAATGTTGTGCATGTGTGACACCACCTTCCTCCTCCACAGCTCCCTCAGTAGAAACACCTCCTCCCGCCTCCTTATTCTAGAAATCACTTGTTTACAGCCTGTGTGCGTTCAGAATTACTGCTGAAGTGACTTGTCTAGAAATAATTTAGCAACCGACACGTCAGTTTTTAGACCACTTGTCTGCTTCATTCGCACAATCGGTGGAAGAGATCTCCAAAAATCACATGTTTGTCCTTGCTCCTTTTTTCCTTCTCTTCTTCTTTCAGCGACCTCAAAAACTGACTTTCTTTTGTGGCGAACTGGTCGTGGATTTTCGTCCACCATCGCAACAAACTTTGAGCGAACTGCGAGGAAACTACAGTTTAAAAAAGCCTCTAAGAACCGCTGCATAAACCACATAATCTCTGTGTGCCTGCGAGTCAATTACACTATAAACGTAGGGAGTTTGATTGACGACCTAACAGCCAATAGAAAATCAGGGAGCCTCGTTATCTATTGGCTGATGTTTATCTGCCCTCACTATGTCCACAGTTGATAGATTTTTATTCTTTTTTTTTTTTAGTCAACATAATTACAAGGCTGCTGCATCTCCGTAAGGGTATTTTAAACTTTCATTGACAATTTGAAACAAAAAAAATCCTCCATACAACCTTTAAGCTCTATCAAACGCAAGATTAGACCACATATGCAAATTTAGACAGTTTTTATTAAGGCCAAATAAAATATCCAGCACAAATTATGCATGATAGGCATACATGAATCATTTGTATATTTTACTTTACACTCATATTTAGTTTGTGGCTCTGTGCAGGGCTCTACCGGAAACCTGTTATTGTTGTTGTTCATCTTCTGTTCGTAACCTTAGGGACGTTTAGCAGCACCCGTTTAAAACAAGTCTTTGTTCAATATTGGGCTCACCACAAAAGCGACTACCACACCCATTTTCCAAAGTAACATCGTGCACATTAGCCTGATTCATCAGCTGGTTTCACTTCGTAGAGACCGTCTGACTTCGCAGTGTTAGAATTTGTTCACTCAATGGGTACTTTTTCTCACTTAACCAATGACTGCTATTTGATCGTGACGTATGTAATGCGCCGCTAATGGAGCTAACTGGTATATTAAAGGTTGTATGGAGGATTTTTATTTTATTTTTTTCAGTTTCAAATGTAAAAGTTTAAAATACCATTACAGCAGCTTTATATTCATGATGACCAAAAAAAAAAAAAAAAAAAAAGGAATGAAAATCTATCAACTGTGGAATTAGCAAGGCCTGATAAACATCAGCCAATAGATAACGAGGCTGCCTCATTTTCTATTGGCTGTTAGGTTGTCAGTCAAACTCCCTACATTTCTAATGTAACTGACTCGTCGGCGCGCAGGGATTACGTGGTTTTTGCAGCGGTTCTTAGAGGCTTTTTCAAACTGTAGCTTCCACGCAATTCGCACAAAGTTTGTTGCGATGGCGGACGAGAATCCACGACCGGTTCGCCATGAATGAAAGTATGTTTTTGAGGTCGCTAAAAGAAGAAGAGAAGGGGAAAAGGAGCAAAAAAAACAAACTGAGGTGATTCTTGGAGATCTCTTCCAGCGATTGTGCAACTGAAGCAGACAAAGGGTCTAAAAACTGACACGTTGGTCACTAAATTATTTCTAGACAGGTCACTTCAACTGTAATTCGCACACTGGCTGTAATCAAGCGTGATTTCTAGAGTAAAGAGGCGGAAGGAGGTGTTTCTACTGAGGGAGCTGTGGAGGAGGAAGTACTGTCGCTGTATTTCTCTTCCCTTAAAAATCCTCTATACAACCTTTAAGCTTCTCCCAAATCCTGTAGGAAGAAGGGCAATAACGTCTTTCCCCTTGATAAAATTCACCAAACATTCTCTTTGTTCCAGCTTTAAATCCTTGATCTCGGGAATAGTTGACAACACAGAATGTATGGCTCTTCGCTGATTGGCTGGTGCTCGAACTTGCACTTCCGTGGTTTTTGCGAACCGTCTAGTATATTTTGATTCCTGACCTAGTCGCTGGAGAAAAATGAAATTGAGCAGAGGCACTAGGTGGCACCAGCCTGACTACATGCACACAGCATCGTTTTCAAAAAAGTTTTCGTTTACATCGACCTGCATAAATACACCATTGAGCACCATCATAACTACACCAAACCTGTGAGGGCGGCACCTGGATTAGATTCAAACCTGTAGCATTTATTTCATTAAACAGACACGTTAAAAAATTGATAAAATGTGAGCAGTGATACAGACGCAGTGCGGTATTGCAGTAATATGAGTGATGGAAATTGTCATTTAAATCACCAAAATGTCCAAACACAATGACAACAGTTCATACTTTAAAGTGAAACTGGGCGCAGGCGTCTTGGATTCTGTCTCAGAATCCTTGCTTGGTCTCCTCTGAGTTATTCCGAGTTCCATTTTGCGCTGTCCGAGGAAAAAGTGCGTGTCAGTTCGTGTTGTTAGGCAATGTCCCTGGACCTGAATGAATAATCGAACGCACCATAACTACGGAGCTATGAACATTTGAGATGCTACAGACTTTTTACAAGGAACAGAGAAGGGGCACTTTTGACTCTTCCTCTCCTCTTACTGCCCTGACACAGATCTGCTGACTGTCAGCTTCTCCTGGAGGCAGCCTGAACAGAGGATGTTAAGAAAGAGGCTTGGAGGGTTAGAACAGGTCTCACATGTCTCTTTATTTGAGTCAGGCAGATACAGGTCTCAAGATTCAAGTTGATTCAGCATGATTTTGCCTACACGGCGTCTCTCAGTGCGTCGGTCGTCCCTCGACAACGCAGTCGGCGTTCCCCCACTGATGCACAGAAAAACTGGATGCCTTTTATACCAGCATAACTGTTGAGTTAACATCTTCATGGAAAAATACACAGCACTTTTGTCCCAACACGTGTCCCATAACAGATTGGCATATGCTAAAGGTTGGAGATACACCCCTTATCTGTCCCATATACATTCACCATTGACACTCCAAAGTCCAAAAACATACACAGCATGTCAAGGAACACAGAGATTAATTACAGGGCGTATTAACATATGAATGAAACTTTAAAAACACAGGGTAGAAGCCCACATGACCCTCCCTGACCAATCCTCCTCAAAAACTAAACTGCGCTGAGACCTTTGACTGGGGCACAAAGGAGACCGAGAAGTGCAGAGTAAATGTTAGCAAAGGAGAAATTCAATTCTGTCAAGTCTCTCTCTCGCTCTCCACTTTGCTTTGCTTTTAACAGCGCCGCAAACCCTTGGCCTTCTCTCAATGAGCTTCTGGATGAACTCTCCTCAAGTGGTTTTCTCTTTAGAGCTGAGCCATGTCAGAGTCAAGACATGCCAAAAGTGCACAAAAGTTTTAGTTTACCACATTCCATAAGAGTCATAATAATTTATAGTTTTGGTGCTTCTCTTTGGGATAATCTACAATGGAAATAAAGAAGAAAAATAAATGAAAATAGTGTCCAAAATGTTGACAGGTAGTGTACACGTTGTTGTGAATAAATTCTGAATTCCTACGTCTGCAATCCAACCTTTTTACCAACTGTAAACTGTACTCACGTCCTGTATTTTCCCCACACGCTCACTCCAGCAGTCCTTCAGAAAACGCCGGGTTTGGTAATTATAATGACAGTGGCATAGATAGGGCTAATCAGCACTGCTCAGCCTCTTCCTTCCTCTATCTGATTCTGTGATGAGTCGGTCTATGCGCAGGCAGCATCGCACCTTTTGGAGACATCCCCCCTTCACCACTTCAGCTCCTCGCCCCCCTCCTCCATCCTCCATCCTCTCTCCGATCCAGCCCCGTCCTTATTACGGCGGATGTGATCAAATCTACAGCTCAAAAGATGCTGGAGACACCGCCGGGCCGAAATGAACGCCACCTCACAACAATATAATGAGACAGAGATGGAAAGCTGTAAAGTACTGTAAGAAAATAATACATGGACTTTCAGTGGTAATATGTGCGGTAATTTTCAGTGTCATAATAGATATGGATAACATAGATAGAGTTCGTTGGATTCCATTTGCTTAAAGGTTGTATGGAGGATTTTTTTTTTTTTTTTTTCAGTTTCAAATGTAAAAGTTTAAAATACCATTACAGCAGCTTTATAATCATGATGACCAAAAAAAAAAAAAAAAAAGAATGAAAATCTATCAACTGTGGAATTAGCAAGGCCTGATAAACATCAGCCAATAGATAACGAGGCTGCCTCATTTTCTATTGGCTGTTAGGTTGTCAGTCAAACTCCCTGCATTTCTAATGTAACTGACTCGTCGGCGCGCAGGGATTACGTGGTTTTTGCAGCGGTTCTTAGAGGCTTTTTCAAACTGTAGCTTCCACGCAATTCGCACAAAGTTTGTTGCGATGGCGGACGAGAATCCACGACCGGTTCGCCATGAATGAAAGTATGTTTTTGAGGTCGCTAAAAGAAGAAGAGAAGGGGAAAAGGAGCAAAAAAAAAACAAACTGAGGTGATTCTTGGAGATCTCTTCCAGCGATTGTGCAACTGAAGCAGACAAAGGGTCTAAAAACTGACACGTTGGTCACTAAATTATTTCTAGACAGGTCACTTCAACTGTAATTCTGAACGCACACTGGCTGTAATCAAGCGTGATTTCTAGAGTAAAGAGGCGGAAGGAGGTGTTTCTACTGAGGGAGCTGTGGAGGAGGAAGTACTGTCGCTGTATTTCTCTTCCCTTAAAAATCCTCTATACAACCTTTAATGAAGACATACTGTTCTTGTAATCATAGAGTATTTTGTCATAATATGAACATTTTTAAATCGTGATATTCATCGAAAAAACACTTTCACAGTCCGCTGACGTCTGTGTTAGAAAGCGATTACCTGGCCAGCCAGAACCACACACTTTGAAAAAATTTACAAAGATCTTTTTTTTTTTTTTCTCATTAGAACCAAAATGACTATGCAACACTGCCAAATCCTACATGTATCACTGATTAGGAAAATAAAATTGGAGACCTAAATTAGAACAGAGCAGTGAGCGTTATGCCGGTGGCGGTGAAAATCAGCAAAATGGCGTCTTGAAAATACACGATTAAAGATTTTTCAAACATTGTTCTAATCTAATCCCATTTTCACAGCCTCCAGTCAACGTTCACTGCTCTGTACTTTGTTCTCCAATTTTATTTTTGTAATTTGTGATACAAGTAAACATCACATGGTCATTTTGGCACAAATGAAAATTCTAAATTTCAATGTAATCCAATGAAACCATGTGTTATAAAATTCATGAACTTCTAAATTCTTTTTTATAAGTCATCTTCAGATTTAAAGATGAACAAGCGGCAGAAACATGTCAGCAAGATAAATACATCCCCAACTGTTCTGTCATTCTAAAAAAAGAATGTAAGTTGTTAAAGTTAAAATGAAGACAAAATGAACATTTTGGAGTCATGCACTTCCTTTCAGAGCTAAAATTGCATTCAGAAAACATCTGTCTATTAAAGCCTCCTCTACATCAACCTGCTGCTGCTTTGTCAAACTTTAATTCCAAGGGATGTGACTATTGTGGGTTTTTCGGAAGGTTCAATGCGTGTCCTAAAAAGAAGCACAGGAGATGGAGAATCCGAGAAAACAGGCCACTTTATTTCAGCATTTCCATTGAGTGAGATTCAAGTTGATTACCAAGTACAACTGCCACCCCGGACGACGTCTGACCAAACTCAAAATCAGGGGTAGCTTTATACTACATCTTGACAAAACATTAACTTGTTGATTTAGCATATACAGCAAGAAAATGAACAATACTGCTGACCCAGTGCACCTTATCATGGGTGGGAACATGCCACGGGGTCCACATATGTCAGTTTTTCTGCTTCGTGGCATCTCAAGGTCCAAAAAAACATATTCTTTATGGCAAGAAAAACATGTTATGTAGACCTATAGATATCACACGTATTTTCCACCCTGTTGTCATTCTAAAGTCCATAATGTTAGGTGAATTTAGCATGATCAGCACATAATTTCCCACACTATAACCAAAGTATCGTGATATCGTATCATCAAAGTTCTCACAATAATATCGTGGATCATCACAATATATCGAATTACAAGTCTCTTTGCTTAAATTAAAAGTTATGGTGCGGCAATAGCTAAAAAAAAAAAAAAGACAGAGAACTACATAGACCATGATCCTTTGCTCCATTTTCAGTGCAGACTACAAGAAGAAATAACAGTTCTAAGCACTTTTAAATCTTAGTACTTTGGATTAAGTTTTGTCAAGGCATTTTAAGAGGAAAAAGCAGCATATTGGCAGTTTTGTTGCCCTTCACAAAATATCGCATAAAATACCGATGTATATCATGAAAATATTGTACAAACAGATTTGGATATTGTTACGTCCCTAATCGTGAGCTTTTCCACAACATTGCATTGTACTGTGAGGTTTATTCCGTGACGATATCGTATCGTGAGACTTGGATATCGTTACACCACTATTAATTCCTTTCACTCTCCAGTGTTGCCAGTAGGGGGCGTCTGACATCTAATCCAAGTGTTCAAAAGAAAAATTATAGACAATTGCAGCTCTACATCAGCTCTGGAAATGCACTTTCCAGATACTTCCACATGCATTTTGAAGATAAATCCTGATCTTACAATGAGCTTCAATGCATCTCTTCATTTTGTTGTTATACTGAATGCAAAAATATTTAATGAGGGAATTTTGGATATTATATTTAGCAGCTGAGATAAATAAATCTTACTGAAAGTTGGTCTGAAAATAAGAATATCACCTCACTTTTTAAAGTTAAAACTTCAATAAATCAGGAGTGGAATTGTTTATGAAAAACCCTCCAGTACGATCCGTTAAAATTTAAGACTAAAGTTCACTGTATGTAGGTGTTGTGATTCTTATGTCCCGATGAGAGAGAAATGAACACAATAAATAGAAAATAAACATTTGTACCAATATGCCTATGCGACGCCAAACAAAATTGCAGAATGAAGTAAGTAGACTGGCAACATGGCGTCTTAAATATATAAGTGATTAAAGACTCAAACATGCATGAATCACTCCAAATATAACTTCGAGAGGGTAAATGAGAAAGGAAGGCAACCATCATATAGTTAAAAGTGCATTTTGCATGGTAGGTCTGCTTTAGTACGTTGTTTTCGGTGAATATAGCATTTTCAAAACAATAAAAGATAAAATGCAGATCTAAATGTGTAAATATGTGTTAGCAGTTGTCATATTTATGTACTGACCTTCTTTTGATCCAAACTCTTCAGACCGAGAAACTCCAAAAGACTTTCGTTTGGTCCAATCATGAAGCGGGAGTGGATTGCCAATTTTTTACGGATTAGCCCTCCAGATGAAATACACAATTTGGCTCGCAATTATCCGTAATGAGGCCGGCTGATTGGAGCGTAGGACTTTGGGGGAGTTAGCATCAAAGAGTCATCTCCCAACTTGAATTAGGTGTCCAAGAAAGACCTCCACGCCGACAAGAGGAACAGTGGTTTAGGAAGAATACAGAAAATTACAATATGTTAGGATTATTTTGAAAAATGAGAGGAGAAAAGATGAAGATATAATATTTCCAACTATAGCTTTTGCCTGACTCACTGAGATAATAAAGGTTTCAAAAGGCACTGCAAAAAAATCATTATTCTAAAATGAGTTGAAATGACTTCTGACCTGTTTCAGTACATGTCTTATTTCAAAACTACTTCAGTCTAAACCTGTAACAAGGCCAAAATTCAAGAAAATGTTTATTTAACTTACACATTTGGTAGATATATATTCCCATATTCTTTTAAAAATGGTCAGAAATTAAATACAAAAAATACAGAATTCAAGTCATTTTAACCATATTTTTTGCAGTATACTATTTACAGTGCTAATAACCGTCCAATGCTATTTGACGCTTTAACTGTCAGGCGCTATGTACCACACAGGACATGTAAATATGGAAGGTACACGTGGTAAAACAAATGGGGAGCGCCAGGCGAGGCGGAGCCAGGCCGCGAGCCGTAACACTCCCCTTAAGATACAACTTGGTCTAGGGGTATACCGATTCTCGCTTGGGGCATGAGAGGTCCTCGGTTCAGATGAGCCCAAAATATGTTACAAACCAGTGCTAGGGACAAAGGAAAGTAACACAAACAAGATGTAAGGCAAATAGCTTTTATAAAATAAATGTAAGTAAGTATAATAGCAAAATAAAAGCTGTTTTACATACAATAAATCAAAATTTCCAAATGCAACTAAACAATACCTCTACTGGGTTAAATAACTCAAAGAAAATACAAATGCCCAAGGGCCGAGCCAAACTGGCAAATACAAACAAACAATAGGTCAATAGCGATCCCTAGAGTCTCAAAATCCTCAGTAGCAACGGGGTGTGACAAACACACGTCTAGCAACGACGGTGGCGAACTGAAACTGACATCCAGCCGCCCGGAGGAACAGGAGCACTTTTATTGGACGAGGTGATGGGAGGAATAGGAAGGGGATTGGAGGAGCGGGACGTCAATCCTCCAACCAGGCACGAGGAACATCGGAACCCGCCCAACAGCGACGGGACCACACCCCACCAATGTACCACACAGGACATGTAAATATGGAAGGCACATGCGGTAAAACAAACAGGGAGCACCGGGCGAGGCGGAGCCAGGCCGTAACAATGCAGAATTTGGAAGTTTCATATGTATTTTTTGTTGTGGGGCTTGATATTACGTGGAGTTTTTCATGTTCTGTGTTTGCATGTTCTGTGGATGCTCAGATATCCACCATCAACATTAACTGCACACAATGGTAGCTCATCTAGCTCACTGTTAGCGCCTTTACTTCCTGTCCAATTATGTCTCTATGGGGTTAATAAACACATCCTTCAAACTGCGGGGACGTGACTTATGAATGAATGTCACTGACGACATGTTAAAGACAACAAATGACACATGAAGTCAATACTTAAAGGGACAGGTCGGAAATTTGAACATAGGACCTCATTTCTTAGTGAGCCAGAGTGTTGGAGACGTGTGGAGACACTTTAAAAATATCTCATTAGAGTTCTGCACGGGACAGAATTTTCAATCCTGCCCACTCCATATCAGGGGAGGCGCATGGGGTGGTCCGGTGGGATCATTAAGTCCTGGCTAAATCCTGTTTTACTCCTGTTTTAGTCCTGTTTTTAGACCTGTTTTTAGACCTGGTTTAGTCCTGCTTTAGACCTAGTTTAGTGGCGCAGCCTGCACGACATACTGGACGGGGCACGGTCCGCGCAACGTACGTACCATGTATATTTTTCTTTACACTCATATTTAGTTTGCGGGAAAGCAGTTTATCATCCCACCCGCCCGCACCCGCAATGAGCTTTTAAAATGTGTCCCGCGCCACAGTTTTTTGCATCGAGCTCTATATTCCATCCAGTCCTCGTATTTGCAGAGGTCGCTGGTGCTAGACTAGTGCATGTCAATGGCCATAGTTATCCTGCCACTAAAAACAGTCTTACCCACTCCACAAAACACCCGAAGCAAATCTATTATTACACCAGAATGTCGATGTGAATGTTTGTGTCGATAGAATAATTTTAGAAGTAAAACCAACCTTGTATTTGAAGGATTTATGTCTGAGCAGCAGCAGTGAGTTGTACTTCCTGATAGAAATGTTGGCAGAGGCGGACTGATATATGAGAAAATAGTCCCTCGACATGCAACGATTCATACGATGCAAGGTTAATTTTATTTCAAACATTATTCTATCAACACAGACATTTACATTGACACACTGGCGTTATAATTGTTTTGCTTCGGGTGTTTTGTGGAGTGGGTAAGACTGTTTTTAGTGGCAGGATAACTATGGCCATTGACATGCACTAGACTAGCACCAGCGACCTCTGCAAATACAAGGACTGGATGTAATATTTAAAAAAGTGTCTCCACACGTCTCCAACACTCTGACTCACTAGGAAAAGGTCCTATGTCCAAAATTCTGAACTGTCCCTTTAACAGTATGTTTGCCTCAGCACTAATGCTATTAAAAATAAATAAATATTAAAAATGCATGTGACGAGCTGAAGTAATATAATCTAAACACAACAATTTGAACTGTTTTTTTTTATTTTATTGTATTTATTTATTTTTTTAATCATTAACTTTAGATCGTAAGTAAGATATCTACGCACATGCACGGTTTGTGTGTTAAATGAAACAAAACACAACTCCAGGTTTGTTTGTGATGAGGAAACAACTTTAAAACAGAGATCAGGAAATAGTAATATGGCCTTTTCAATCAAGCTAAACTGAAAAAAAAAAAAAAAAAACTATTTCATTCATATTATTAACATTTCGTTTTTCGCATAGCTTGACTGCACGCTCAGCGACGCCCCCTGCAGGTGACAAAGACAGCACGGCGGATAGAGCGAGTCTGTAATTACGTGAGCTTATGCTAATGTCAGTGTAAACGTACGTGCTCTCCAATCAGTGCAGATGTCCGCGGGTGAGAAGTGGATGGAACAAGCACCACTCCAAGCCCATCACAACACGCTGATTAATGCAACAAGACAAAGACAACATTTCCAACGCCGTTTTCTCCCATATGCCCTCCGCTTTAATTACCCCAGGCTGATAGAGGCTGCGTCAGATAAAGGAGCGCACGGCAGGAAGTCACGGAGATGGGGAGAGCAGATGAGGCGGCTGTTCAATGCTCGGGAAGGAGGAAAAAAAAAAAAAAGGCATCGGCATTGGCATTGACCGTGGATGAAAATAATAGCGTACTATGGTTTGATGAAACTACACAGGCGTATTTTTATTAGTTCATTTATTTTCACTGTTGGGCAAGTTACTTTAAAACTGTAATGTGGTATTTATGACTTGTTACTGTCATTTCAAAGTAATTCGTTACATTACAATATTACTGTATTTAAAATATAAGGCTTTACATGACTATTGCAGCGCTTTAAGTTACTCTCAACAAAATAACTGCGGAGATGCTGAACTTTTGCGCCGTATATGAACTGAACCAAAGCTGAACCAGAACTAAAGCAGGACTAAAGCAGAACTTAACTAGGACTAAACCAGGACTAAACCAGAACTACACCAGGATTAAACCAGAACTTAACTAGGACTAAACCAGGACTAAACCAGAACTACACCAGGACTAAACCAGAACTTAACTAGGACTAAACCAGGACTAAACCAGAACTTAACCAGGACTAAAACAGGACTAAACCAGAACTTAACTAGGACTAAACCAGAACTAAACCAGAACTTAACCAGGACTAAAACAGGACTAAACCAGAACTTAACTAGGACTAAACCAGGACTAAACCAGAACTAACCAGGACTAAAACAGGACTAAACCAGAACTTAACTAGGACTAAACCAGAACTAAACCAGAACTAAACCAGGACTAAACCAGAACTAAACCAGGACTAAACCAGAACTAAACCAGAACTTAACCAGGACTAAACCAGGACTAAACCAGAACTAAACCAGGACTAAACCAGAACTAAACCAGGACTAAACCAGAACTTAACTAGGACTAAACCAGAACTAAACCAGAACTTAACCAGGACTAAAACAGGACTAAACCAGAACTTAACTAGGACTAAACCAGGACTAAACCAGAACTAAACCAGGACTCTGCTCCGCACCTCATTGCAGACACGCTGCTGCGGGGGCTCCTGGTCCTGGTTTCAGTAAATATTTGCGGGGACCCGACCCGGTGCAGGACTCTGCTACAGCGTGTAACTTCTACCTTCCTTCAGCGTGTCCTGAAGCCCAACTTTTTGTGTGATGGTTACATCTTCCTCTGCCTTTTGAGTGCGACCGAGTAAAATATATTAAAAAATTTTCCCTGTAATGCCTTACATTACTGCGTTACAGCAAAAAGCAACGTATTACAGTAATTCCTTACTTTTATAATGCTGTTTATTTTTAACATTTGAGTTGTTTTGTTTTTTTGTTGTGATGACTTTGGATTAACCTTTAACAAAACTATCGTCAAACTAATATAACTGTCATTCTCAGTTTGAAGAGCCCCGTTTTTAATTCCAAGGACTCATGTTGCCCCCAAAACAATTCAAAACAATATATTTTTTTCCTAATCATGCCTGCACCCAACTGAGCTGAGTTCTACACATTATAAATCTGGGATGCTCACACCAAAAGCGATCAGGAACATTCAAACAAATAGTCTAAGATGATTGGTCGACAATAACTGAACAATCTAAAAAAAAAATAATAATAAAAAATAAAACTTGTTAAATCCAGTTGAGAGAAAAAGCACAAATATCTTTCCCATCCACAAATGCACAAAACATTTACTTTCTTCCTTCTAGGCTGAAGAACATTGCGTCACCATGTTTGTTTTGGTCGGCCCGGGAGTTTTGCCTTTGGCTTCTGCACAAACCATAAATCTGCTCTGTGACTGGGCCAGTCTCCGTCCACCAGGGGGCACCAGAGGGAACCCAGATGGATCTCATGAGTTTGTAATTCATCTTGCTGTTCAAGTTATGTTTTTTCGTTTTTTCACCTGTCATTCCCTAGACTTAATGGGGACAATAAAGTACTTTAACCCTTATCTCCCTTGATCACCATGAAGGGCTCTGCCTGAATGTAGCAGTTGGAAGCTCAGAATATCCCAATAGTGAAATCTGCACTGTACGTTTTTTTAAAATGTTTATGTTGCTAATTTAAAATAAGTTATTGTGTTTTGCTACAGTTAGTTACTAAATATACTGTATTTTTTGGACTATAAGTCGTGCTTTTTTCAGGGTTTGGGTGGTCCTGTGACTTATACTCCGGGGTGACTTATATATTAAAATTTTCACACTTACAGCCGTGAGAGGCTCTAGGCTTGTGTGTCAGTATCTGTTACTTCGTGTACCACTGTCACTTCGCATTCTACTGCACATGCCTCCTGTAGAGAAAGCCGTACTGCTGGAAATAGTGATATATTCAGCCAAAAACTGTCATCGAGCTGCAGAGAGAAAGTTTGGAGTGAGCAAGAAACTTGTGAGGGAATGGTGGAAAGCGAGGATGGAGAGAACACAGCTTCACAGCAACCTGGAAGTCATTGGATGAATCGACAAAGCCTGAACTTCAATGACAACCCAAACCATCCTGTCGGGATTCAGAAAGGCCGGAATAATTCTAACTGGAAATGATGCTGAGTCTGACGACAGCGACACAGAAGAGGAATCTCCGGAGGTTCATGCAGAAGTGACACCGAGGATGAAGAATTCAATGGATTTAGTGATTTGGAGTGAGATCGTGAGTTTGGTAAACTTGTTCTGTTCTGTTGCTTATGCTATAATTATCAGAATAACTGTTCATATGTTACGTTAACATATTAACTGTTCAGTCTGTTGTTCTCTGTTCTATCGTTATTACTATAACTTTCCTTTCTAGATGAAATGTCGGTTCATGGTCTCTGATTTTAACAAAATACATTTCCTTAAAAAGTGCAACTTATAGTCCGGTGCGACTTATATATGTTTTTTTCTTCTTCATTGCACATTTTTTTGAGTGGTGCAACTTATACTCTGGAGTGACTTATAGTCTGAAAAATACAGTATAGTACATAGTATTTTGACACATATTTTATACATACAGTATAATGGTGCAATCAAGAGATTGTAAGTTGTATTTGCTGAATCTCACTGCGTCTTATCAGACAAAACCCCCCAAAAACATTTCTCACTTCATTTGAATCATGTTCCTCTCCCATTAGGCCTTTGCAGAGTTTTCAAAAGCTTCTTCTAAACGTGCAGCTGGCTGTCAGATAAATATATTCAGGCCTGCGGTTATTGGTGAAATGTGAATGTGAGGTCTGCGTCGGCGGTCGAAAGGTTCTGATCGAGCCTCTGGAAAAAGTCACAGGAGCAGAGCAGGAACAGTGGAGGAAATATGACACATGTTGAACTTGTCTGTAGGAATAATTAAACAAATCATCGCAGCAGGTTTTGGTGGAGGAAGAAAAGGGGAGTGCTTTCTCATCGGTTGCAATTTCATGGTTATTTAAAGGTTTGTGGAGAATGCTGTGTAGTGGATTGCAGTGTGTACAGCTGTACTTACACTGATCAGTCTTTTGTCTAGGGCTGCAGGATCAGAGTTAAACTGAAACCACAATTTAAATGGACGTAGCACAAAGGACGCAGTTTTTAAAGAACCATATTTTTCTACACAAACAAACAAAATCTCCAGTCTTATTCTGCACAAAAGCTACCAACTGTAGTTTAGATCTGTTTAAACATGTTCTGAAATGTGATTCTTGTTTGTCTTTCAGTCCTTTTGTCAAATTTGGACGTGTTTAAAATGAACTTTGAACAAAATCCTTTCATTAAATGGCAAATCTAATCTCAGTTGAAATGCTTGCCAGAAAAAATGCAATTTTCTCCAAATCGTTGAGCTCATCTTTTGTTTGTTATATAGTGATATATATAGTTAGAAACTATGACACATTTAGATCATAATTTTATATTTTAGAGATTTTAAATCTCAGCGTTGTTTTAAAATGACTTGATAAAAAGAAGTTCAGTGACTTTGTCAAAAAACTCTGTGGCACTGATTTCTGTTTGCTCCTGGCAGACAGTGTTTGTTTTTTGTTTTTTTTCTGAATCACACATGTATCAAGTCCCACGGCTCTGAATTTACTCCGTTCTCCAGTTTGATTTTCCTAATCGGTGATGCATGTAGGATTCAGCAGAACTGCACAGCCAGTTTTGTACAAATCACCCTTCTGCTTTCGGGGATGCAAACAACTTTCTGGCTCTTTCTGGTGATGATGTTTACAGAGAGTTTTAATTGGGCATTGCCGTTTTCTAACACAAAAGTCAGTGGACTTGTTTCTTTACTATTCAAGTTATTTTAGATTCATATTGTAATCTAAACTATACGGGGTCTCATAGATTATAAATATACAGCAGACACAAACACACTAGGTCTTCTAGGGCCATGAATGGGTCATGTCTAGGGTCATGAATGTTACAGTAAGTACAGTGTTAAATTTCCCATATCTCTGGAGGCATCAGGTGATGCCACAAGGTCAGGTCAGATCTCTGGAGAGGCAAGCCAGCAATAAAAAGCACTTGTGCCTCTGTCACTTTAAACCCCAACTCCAGATTATTGCATAGTGTTGAGTTTTTGTTGTGGTTGCTCTTTATCTTTACATTTCCATCACGTCTGCCTGAGCCTGCACTGCTCCCCACTGACCGGGCCCTGCTGACCTTTCACTCAAACCCTTCCGCACAGACTCCTCAGTTTGTCATTATGGAGCTGCCCCACACAGAGCACCGATGCACCAACACACTCCAGTCAAACAACACTGCACTTCACTTACACACAAGAACAGTCTCTTCCCCTCTTCTGTTAGACTCATGAACAGTTTATAACACTGGATACTTTAAACGACAATACTTGAGCTATAATGAATCGACTTGCACTGGTAGTTTGTTCTGCCCATACTTTATATGATGTACTCTGTATTGTAATTTATTCTTTATATGAATTGGAACATTTCTGTGGGTCCCAAGGTGGTGTTATGCTTGTAAAGTCCATTTTATTTTTGGCCAGACCACAGCCAGCGTGATAACTATTCATTTATGAAGGGGAAAACAGAATCCAATGGAAGAGCACCACTGGACTGCACATGTGCGGTCTGAGCTCCTCTGGTGCTTGTAATTATACTGAATACTCACAGCCACTACTAGAAATGTGACAGCCTGCAAATTCATAATTATATCGGAAATGTAGTGCTTCTCTCATTGACACTTCAGGATATTTCTGCAAAATATTTCTAGCCTGATTCATCAAATGGTTTCACTTCACAAACCATCTGACCTTGCAGCATTTAGGAGTGTTCAGACCAGAGCGTCAAAGCGTCGCATTTCTATGTAAAGTCTATGTGGACGCGCGTCTGGGGCGTCCTGCGTTTTTGCGGCGTGTCTTTGGGTTAGGGTTAAGGTTAGTCCAGAGCGTCGACGCCAAAATGCTCAAGACGCGCGTCCAAGGCGTCAGCATCAAGAAGTTGAAAATGCTGAACTTTTCGTGTCAGACGCGCCGCGTCGACCAATCAGGGACGAGTATCCAGTGACGCAGCGACATTATTATCAGGAAGAAAGACCCGAGAACCAGAGCGAGAGCCACAAACATGAGCGGAGAATAAATATATACACCACAATCACCGAGCCGATCGCGAGGACTACACCAGGACCGGACCAGGACTAAACCAGGACTAGACCGGGACCAGACCGGTATTAGACCAGGACTAGACCGGAACTTGACTGAGACTAAACCAGGACTGATCCAGTGTCATTAGCAGAGTATAAATATATATAACCCATTCTCTTTGTTCTGGCTTTAATTCCTCGATCTCTGGAATCGTTGCCAACACAGAATGTCTGTCTTCGTCCATCTCGACCGCTTTGTTTACTGTTGTGTTGTTCCACAAAAAGGGACCCAGACAGGTGCTTCAGTTTGACGTCATGTCTTCACAGCTCTTCGCTGATTGGCCGGTGCACGCTCTACAACTTCCGTGGTTCTTGTAAACCGTCTAGTGTATTCTGATTCCTGACCTCATCACTGGAGAGAAATGAAATTGAGCAGAGGCACTAGGTGGCACCAGCCTGGCTAGAATATTTCAGTCCCTTGTGATATTTTATTCCTTTATTTTTTCCTTGAGAAGCGGACGTTTTTGTGTTGGTACGGACTGATCGTGTCTGTCCGTGAATCACACCCATTTAATAACATGGAGGTCAGTCATCTACTCTGAGGGAAACTTGTTTAAATCCTTCACTGTATTTATCACCTTTCTCACTACTGAACTTTAACGGAGAATTAGCCTTTAGAATAGAAAACCCACCTGGACATAGTGAGAAGATATGCACTCCACCAAGAATGATCTTATTTTATTAAGGATTTCCATTATTAGAATTGATTTTGACCGAGTTTCACTTTTTCTGTTTTATTATAATTGAAATGAATCACAGTATATAAAAATATCACACTAATATCAAGATTGCAGTTCTGGTCCTACTTAAAAACACTGAATTTCCTACTGACATTTTATAGATATTTAAAAATTATGCTATAATGTTAACCCATAAAAAGACTTTTGAAAATTCCTTTATTTATATATGAGGGGATGACACTGACTCTCTCTCCACAACCAAGACCTTTCTCCGTGGCTTTAGTGTATAAATATCACTCAGTCGTTGGGATTGATTTAGTTGTGAGTGTCTTCAGAGCCGCGTGGGACCCCTGGGTGCTGTGTCCAATTACTGCTCCGTTCAGACCCCTGGGACATTTACTAAAGGTCACCCATCAAGTCGGAAGTGTCCATGAGAGCAGCGGGAGGTGCCAGGGCTGGACACATTTATTAACACCATGCTGCTGGTGTTTTATAACCAAACCATGTAATATTTACTGTCAGGGAATTCTCCATCTCGCTGGAGGGACTGAACACAGTGATATGTGCAGACAAATAGAATACATTAGATACGGCAAAATGTTTTTACTTTGTTTCTTTCTACTTTATCAACGATATTTGTTAAGGTGAGATACTTTAAGGCAGGAGTGTCAAACTCATTTTGGTCCAGGGGCCGTATCCAACCTACTTCGATCTCAAAGGGGCCGGATCAGAAAACTCATGTCATATAAACCCCAAAAATAACAATAAGTTCAAATATTTGTGCAAAGAAACACAAATCAATTAGAGAAATCTTTTTTAATTGATGAACTCTTTCTTTTACAAAATATTATAATACTATGAACAACCTGAAACTTTAAGAAAAATACAATTTCAACACAATGTTTTAACATTAAGTTGTATGTAAATAGGAATAAGTCAATTTTTCTTGGAAAATCCTGCACTCGGCTCCACTTTTCTAATTTTTGACATTTTGCTGATGAGGGTGTCACGGTCAACAGTCAAAACGATCGTCCTTTAAGAGCGTTTGGAAAGAGACAAGTCTTCATTTGTGCTGCTCTGGTGGGAGGGGCCACGTACAGAGACGCTGGAGACGCTGCTGTGATAAACACCACAGAAAATTAACAAGATTTTAATAGAAAATATCATTGAAATATTTTAGTAGAAAATCAGCCAAGGGCCAGATTAAAGGTCTTGGAGGGCCGGGTCTGGCCCCCGGGCCGTATGTTTGACACCCCTGCTTTAAGGGAATGAACACAAGGGACTGCTGGAGTGTGTGAGATGTTACTGGCTTTTTACATTTTTACATCATATGAGAATGAACCATTTCATCACCAACCTAAACACCAGAGCGGAGTAAGAGTGAGGCCTTTGCTGTTGTGTTCACCTGACTTCCTCCTGGACACTGCTGTGATGTTGCATCAGGTGACCATGCAACATCATCATCATGGGGAGGGGGGTTTCTCGGATTTTTTTTTTTAGTGCAATTTTTTACAGCGCATGGACGCGTATTGTGTATTACAGGCGGGTAGTAATTACACACGGGTGGGTCAGGACTAAACCAGGTCTAAACCAGGACTAATCTTGGACTTAAGAGAGAAAACGCCGAGCAGTTTGTTCGCAAAGCGCGATCGGGCAACTGCCGCGTTTAACTCCGTGAGGTGTGGAGCTGAGCCGGTCCTTTCTCCTGTGGTCACCTCCGAGCCCGTCCTGACGGTGAGTCCTGTTTCAGTTCTGGTTTAGTCCTGGTTTAGTCGTGGATTAGTCCTCCTCTTCAGTCCTGGAATCAGTCCTGGGTTAGTTCTGGTTTAGTCTTGGTTCAGTTCGTGGTGCAGGCAGCGCAAAAGTTTGATATAATCTCGGGTTAACGGGCAGGTGCGGTCCTGTCCTGCGCGGTTGCGTTGTTGTACTGGGAGTCTCCAAAAATGGACCCATGCGGGACTCTGCGCTGTTGGGCTCCATTACGGAATAAATGAATCTTCAGTTCGTTACATAAAGGAGGAAAATAACAAAAGGACGACAGCAGCAACAAGTTTTAAGAAGGAAGTAAAAAGGGTTGCACCTGTCAATCCTGTCTGAGAAAAGTGTATAAAGTTTGTGGTGAGGGGTTTTACAGCCTTAACACAGATAGAATAATTGTAAAATATATAGTTGACTACTTCATGGATTTTAGAACTTTTTTTTAGAACGTAACCCCCGCAATAAACGAGGGACACTGTACTCTCACCTCACAACCTGTGCACATGGACTCACACTTGTCTCGACCGGGACGGAAAACGGAGAATTTCTTGTACAAGTCATTGTTAAATGCACTTTTGTGCTTCGGTATGTTGCAGACTGACCGACTGTTTGTGTCTCGCTCCTTCTGAGTCACAGACGCTACGAGAGACGCTCAGTTTAATGCCCCCAGTGAACAGTACTGAAAACCCGGACATTTGCATCACTTTATAAAAAAAAAAAACGGACGCCCCGGACAGGATGCAAAGTACGGACATGTCCGGGGAAAAACAGACGTTTGGTCACCCTAATGTTGCAGGACACAGGAGGGAAACTTTTGACTTTTCTTCTCCTCAAACTGCCCTGACAAAGATCTGCTGACCCTCCCTGACCAGTCCCCCTGTGAAACTGCACTGAGACCTTTGACTAAGACATGAAGACCACGGAGAAGAGCAGTGTAAATGTGGCAGCAGCAAAACTTGGATTTCCTTCGGGATCAATAAAGTATCTCTCTCTCTCTCTCGTTTTGTCTGTTGTTGATAATGATAACTTACAAACCCAGAAACACAGGTCTCTGTATTTTTGATAGATCAATATCAGTCTTCCTTCACATCTAAGGCTATGTTTACTGTGTTGAGAACGAATATTTCCCTCCCTCTGTTTTCCAAAATAACATCATGCACACAGCATCGTTTTCAAAAAAGTTTTCATTTACATCAACCTGCATAAATACACCACCAAGCTCCTTTATAACTACACCAAGCCTCTGATTAGATTCAAAGCTGTAGCATTACTGGGCAGACACACCTCTCCATAGATGGAAAGAAGTGACAAAATCACTGACCTCCGAGCCCTCGTTCATTTCTGGTCATGGAAATGGATATGGATGGATACGATACATCAGCTGCACGTACAAATGCACATGAAAAGTGTTTGCACCAGAAGAAATGCCCCTGCTGCTCTGAATGCTCCATGATCATCATCAGAGCAAAAGGTAAACAGCTCCTAAAACTCAGTTTCTCTCACTTTACACACAAACGCCAAACCACACTTTTACAAAATCTTCACTCTAGCCGGAGTTTTTAGAAAGATTCATTTTCAGAGGTGAATTCGCATGTAAAAGATGGGTACAAATGAAGGGAAAAGTTTTTAAAAATACCCATGTATGTGTAAACGGGGCCTAAAGCTCGACTAAATGTGATCATCCAATCAGATTTGTACAAAGGATCTCATTGGTCATCTGTAATTTTTCTGCCATTTTTCACTCCTGCATGATATTGTTTTCCTTTATCTTTTCAAATATCGTTGGACCATGTGTGTCACTGATTGGCTAATCTGCCTGTCAATCATGCCCAGTTGAAAACGGGCATGATTGACATGATTGGGCGGTGATTGAAAACACCAGTGACCAAACTCACATCTTTGTAAAGTATTCAAGAAGTGTGGATTCTGTCTATACATCTCACAGAGTCACAAACGTTTTCATGTGCTTCTTGTTCGTCTTGACAGAGAATGAAAAAATCTTTGCTTTGCTTTGAATTGAAAACTGTTTTTCATTAGTATCTTATGGAAACGCACTGCGATGGAACAAATATGTACCAAAGCAGAGGAGCGTGTCATTACTCGTCTCACTGAAGTTCCATATTGCAGTTTGTCCACAGAGCTTACATCACCCGCTGAGGCCGGGCACATTTCCAATCTATTCATGATACAACCAACCCCTGGGACCTCTCTGTGCTATGGTATGTGTTTATTTATTTAGGGTTATAGCAAAATAGTAGTACACACCAATTACATTTTTGATGAGAGACCAATGTCATGGTTAAAATCTCAAAAAAGTCAATATTAGACCATGCTCGACCAACGCACAGATGACTTTTACAGACTTCTCTCTCTGAAAATGAATGATTAACCAATAATGAAATCATGTAAAGAATTGTACAGGCCAACTGTTGTCTACTGGCTCAATGACAGCCTGAAGGTCTCCCCTGGGCTCTTGAGGAGCAGGTAAGGGTGCTCCAGCGGCAGAGACGAGGACATAAGAACATGAGGACGTGAGGACATGATGCTGATTGGACCGTCTGTAAAGAGCTCATTCATTACCTGCACGACTGCTCCCACTTCAGAGCCCGGGGACTCCACCGCCACACACCGGCGTGGGTTTACCTTTCACTGCAGTGTGGGTTTACCGCTGCTTTAGAAAACAGTCACAAGCTCGCACGCTCTAATCCTACATAATACATGTTCTGTCATAATAATGTCAAAATCTGTTCTGTAGTAAAAGATTAGGGGCCTCATCTATGAATAACTGCATCATGTTCATGGTAACAGGCAGTAACAGGAAGTAGTAGTTTATTTATTTATTTTATTTTGACACTATATGCCTCTTTCCTGTCTTTCTCTGAAAAGCTCAGTTGAATTTGATCTCCAACCTACATTGAGTTAAGCTTGGACACGTGCCTATTATTACTGGTTTAGACGTATGATCAAATGATAATAAAAGTGAGTTTTGTTCCTGATTTTGTGTAAATTTGGGATTAGAAGAAATAGAACCAAAATGTAAAAGATGTAGCCAGTATATAAAGAATATCTTAATTAACCTGCTCACACCAGGTTGATGTGTGTAGCACTTTGAATTGAAATTTTGAATCTAATTGGTTGAAGCGTCTCAAATGTGGAACAAGCTGAAAAATCAAACATCAAATTGAGAGAAAATCACAGACATCTTCCCTGTCCACCAGTAACTTCTACACATTTTGCATGGACAAAATAGTCAGTTGCAGCTTAACTATGTAAGTCTGTAAATGTTGCCATGTTTGTTTTGAGAGCTTCGCCTTTGCCATCCATCCATTTTCTTCCGCTTATCCAGGGCCGGGTCACAAGGGCAGCAGTCTAAGCAGGGACTCCCAGACTTCTTTCACCCCAGACACTTTCTCCAGCTCCTCCTGGGAGACCCCAAGGCATTCCCAGAGACATAGTCCCTCCAGCGTGTCCTGGGTCTTCCCCGGGGCCTCCTCCCAATGGGACATGCCCGAAACACCTCCCGAGGGAGGCGCCCAGGAGGCATCCGGAAGAATTGCCCGAGCCACCTCAGCTGGCTTGTCTCGACGTGGAGGAGCAGCGGCTCTACTCCGAGCTCCTCCTGTGTGACCGAGCTCCTTTTTTGTGTAGATTTAGCATAGACATTTTACCAGACTTGGAACAGGCACAATTTTGCCTTATTGTTGAGGCCTGATTATCTTCAAATATTGAAAAATGGATTTAAACAACACAATTCTAGGAGCCTGTGATCAATACAAGTGTTCAGGGTCCTGTTTAGGTGTTTGATTTTCAACAAAAAAGATGAGAGTAACTAACATAAAAACTCCTTGTGAGAGTAATGTTATTTAAGATGGTTGTTTAACAGCATCTATGATCCAAACCAGAAAACCTAAATTCTTAAGGTGAGCATGCGAAGTTCAGATATTTTACCTGTGACTCAACAATCCAGGCAAAATGATTTTCAATTATTTTTCACAGCACAAATAAGCTCACCGGTTACAGCTCCAACTAAGCCAGCTCTATTGAGTAAGAGAGCTTTCAGAAATATTTCTGTGCATATTTGGGAAATCCGTGCATATTTGCCTGTAGCTGAGCATAAAATAAATACTCGTAAACTCTCGAATGAGTTCAGTCGTACATAAAATGTGTTGTGTGTATTTTATCGATCAGAATGAAAAGTTACGACATCAAGAACTGATGACTGTCTTGATCTCAATCAGTGTTTCTTCTGCTCAGTAAATGTGAAGTGATGACGTATTTTTGACAGTAAAGTCACATCTGTGAATTCGTAATCGTACTGAAGAAAGCGTAATTGTAAACTTTTATTTCGTGACTGTAGTTCTTGATGTCATAACTTTTCAATTCATATTCTGATGGATAAAGTACACACACTCATTCGAGAGTTTATGAATATTTATTTTATGCTCAACTGCAGCCATGGATTTTTTTTCCCAAATATGCACATGTTTCTATCCTATGCACACGAATATTTCTGAAAGCGTTTTTACTCCATCCAGCTCTTTCTGCTGTTAAAATTAAGATCAGAATAAATGGTCACATTTTTCTATGGCGCTTTTCCACCTTCAAGGAGCCACTCACCCATTCACAGGCACTAGGGACAAGGTGGGTTAAGTGTCTTGCCCAAGGACACAACAACAGCATTCATCCGTGGGAGCTGGAATCACAGTGGATCTGACCGCTCAACCTGTGATGTTTTTTTTTATGTTGAGAGCTGGAATCGAACCGCCAACCTTCAGATCAGTGGGCGAACGCTCTACCAACTGAGCTACCGCCGCCCGTAATAATAAGAATAAAGGCAAACAAATCTTCAGACAGAGCGTGCCTACAGTTAGCGTCACACCCCCGGAGAATATTGACGATATCAGATGCAAAGAATCAATACAGCACCCAGATCTTCCCTCACTCCTCTTTGCTTTGTTTTTCATGAAGCTGATGAAGACCTTCGCTCTGGAGATACATGTACTGATTGCATGTTGCGTTCTCTTTTTAAACCCTAATCCAGGCCGAGCGTCGTGAGCCCGTAATGAAATAGTCTGTGCCGGAGAAACAGCTACACATGTCGGACACAGATTGGACTCGAGGCGATAGAAGGAAATGACAAACTGTGCTGTCTTTGAGCAGAGCATAAATGTATTACAGAGGGATGAACGCTGATTGCATTAGTGTAATTTCCCCTGAGTCTGGGTTCACCTCAGCTCCTCCTCTAATGTCACAAGTGAACAACGTGACCACACTAGGAAATAGGAAGCGCTCTTTGGCATTAATATAATAAATGCAAATTGGACTCTAATGTTTACTCATCAGAAACACTGGATTGTTTTTTGAAGCTGTTTCCTTCTGAGCAAAATCAAATACTCAAATCAAATGAGTTGCTTGTTAAAATTGAAATCAAGAAAAGCGTGTTTTTCAAGTCAATACAATAACCTGACTTTGTTCTTCTAAGCACATTATTATAGACTAGTGCACTCTGGGCTTTCTGTATTTGTTTACTGAATATGTTTTATTATTTATTGAAGAAATATGCATATACCTGTACATACTTTTTTCTGGTATTTGCATTTTGCTCGTTTTAAATTGCAATATTGATCTAAAACAACTTAAAGGTGCGCTGAGTAACTTTTATGGTTGAAGTTACTGCATGTTATCACTTTGCCTGGGGTAGGGTCATCAGGAATGTTCCACAGTATGGCATTAAACTCATCAGATATCACATATTTATTCACTTACAGGTGTTTTTATTGCTTAAAAAACATGTATTCTTACTTAAAGGGGATGTCACACCTTGACGATTTAGCCAGCGTATGCCGAATTTTATGAAAAATTTGGCAAATATCAACGCATATTTACATTTTTCTAATTTAGAGCTACCATATAATGATGTATTGGCTTTATGTAGGAAAAACTGGCATAAAAATGTGGAAACCGTCAGTACTCACTTCAGATTTCATGGTGAGCAGACTCTGTGGTACCTCAGGGCCACGACCAGGACCAGGAGACTTCTTGGCAGCGTTCTTCGGAGTTGTCTTTGGCATAATGTTGATTAATGTTGCTACTGTGATGTCCAGTGCAGTTATGAATCATGAAGTGATACGCTGCCGTGTGCTATGCGTAAGTTAGACTGTTGTTGGACATAAGTTGTGGATCCTGGCAACACACTAAGCATTAGATGGTATAAGTATATAAGTTATCAAAACGTTCTATATAAGTTACTAATACATTATGCGAATACACTAGGTATACACCCAAAATTGAAAAAAATCAAAATCAAAATCAGTAGTTCAGTGTCTGACTAGCCTGATTCATCAGCCAGTTTCACTTCATGGAAATTGTCTGACCTCGCAGCATTAGGATTTGTTCACTCGACTGAAGGCGGGTACTTTTTTTATTTAACCAATCGCTGCTGTTTGGTCATGATGTAGAAGAGCAATAACGTCTTTCCCTTTGATAAAATTCACTAAACATTCTCTTTGTTCCGGTTTTAAATCCTGAATCTCAGGAATCGTTGCCAACACAGAATGTCTGTCTTCATCTACATCCGTCTCGACCGCTTTGTTTACTGTTGTGCTGTACCACAAAAGAACCCAGACAGATGCTTGAGTTTGACGTCATGACTTCACAGCTCTTCGCTGATTGGCCGGCGCTCGGTCTACGACTTCCGGGGTTCTTGCAAACCGTCTAGTGTATTCTGATTCCTGACCTAGTCGCTGGAGAGAAATGAAATTGAGTGGACGCACTAGATGGTACCAGCCTGGCTAGTGTATGCCAGCATTTTAGGGAAATTCTAGTACGTCTGTAAACACTGGTCAAATCATCAAGGTGTGACAGGGTCATAAGGTTGGGCTTGCTTTGGCACAGATCTGACCCACAACTTGGCCAGGTGGCATTACCTGCTTGTTTCTAAAAAAAAACAAAACACTGAATGCCAGACTGTAGAACATTCAGGCAAAGCAATAGTATTCATCATGGAGACAAGAAGGTGGCAGATCCTCCTCCAGAAAAGTTACACAATGGAACTTTAATAATAGAAATCAGGCAAATGACTGGTTGAGTTTTCAGAAATCACTCCTTTTCAGTTTTCATCAGATTACACCAGATATATCACAGAAGTTCAGAAGTCTCAAGTTCATGACAAAAATGTTCATGCATTTCGGCGCTGGCCCAGTAATTGTCATTAGGATCTGACTTTGCAATCACATTATCTAATGGTTTCATTTTTCATTGTTCATTCTAAATACTGACAGCAGAGGACACTCCAGAGCCTAAATACTCTGCTGGGAAAGGAGTGTAGTGTTTTCCAAATATAGACATTCTTTTAGATGTTGAATTGAAAAATACAAACGCCAGTTAAAGCCATAAAAATGCATGAGACGACCACTTTAAAGGTGCACTGTGTAACCTTTCTAGATGAGGGTCTGTGAAACGCTTTTCTCCGTGGATATGTTATTTCCACGGTAATGAGACCAAACCAGACCAAGTTACAGGTCAGATCTGTGGCAGAGGCGACCCAGAATGCCTGTTTTTCTGTATTTTTGAGCCATAAAACCACATGTAATTGATGAAACGTTATATAGAGCTGTTTAATGTCACACTGTTGAACATTTGAGGCAGAGCGATGACATGAAAACAGTTAAATGAAACAAGCAGATGACAAATTACATAGTGCACCTTTAAGCGTTGCAGTTTTTTATTTATTTATTTTTTTATGTGGACTTTTCTCTGCTTATCTTTACTCTCTCCTTGGGCCACTTTCTAAAGCTACTGACCATTGCAGACTGATAACACAGAAGAAGCAGTCAAGAAGCTCTGACCTTGTTGTCCTAGAGCCGTCATAATCCGGCTGCACAAACTCGTGTATTTTAAAGACGAATTCTCTGTCCGCACTCTAACAGGGAGTAGAGACAGAGGCTGCACTAGCACTGATTCATGATTGGGTTTAAGAGCTGGGGTTTAGGTAGTGACTATTCAGAAAACAAACTGGTATTTTACGTTTAAACCAACTGGATTTCAGCACTGGAACTGGCAACCCTAAAGAGAGACTTGTGTGAGGCTCATTCTGCTTTCTGACAGGATGAATGTAAATGTTTAATGTTTTTGTAATTAAGAATAAATCAGCATTACAGTTGTTATCGGTTAGATTTTTATTTGGCGCAAACATGTCTACCTCATATATTTTTATTTATTTATTTATTTTGCACATATAGCATAACAATGGGGGGGAAAAAAACAAAAACAAGCACAAAGTAGGTGTCAGAAGAGGCAAAAAACCCAAATGGGCTCATAGTAAAACCTCCATCTTATGAATACATTAAAAATTAAACACCTTGGTTTAAGTTAATTTGATTCAAACATGGATGAAAACGAAACATCCACAATTGAATGATAATCAAACATTACCATGAAATATCAAACATTTCCTCAAACTCTTTTTAAACAACATGTCTGATATGCTTCACTAACCACATGTGAAATATGGGCACACAGTTATAAGTTAATTAAATTAAAAAATCTTTTGCTAAGACACTAATGACAAAAACAAAAACATTCTTGCAAAATTGAATACACAAAAACTGGTTAATTGAGCTAATTTAAGTATTTTCCATTCATTTTATTTTATTTAACTATGTTGACAGCAGTGGTTTGTTCCGTAGTCTCACACTGCCTCCTGCAGGTCAATCAGGGGTATTTCATGATGTATTATAGGGGCTGGGTCTCGTCTTTTGCAGAGTGAGGACAACAGTCGGGTGCACCCAGATCTGATACTGTGCAACTTGTACACGACAACGATCAGTAATAAAACCCCGAAAGTGACAAGAGGGAACAGCAGCACCTGTGGAGACGACAAGAGTAAATTATATCACATTCAAAAGTAAGAGCATACTGTATTTAGTTTAGTTTTAGACAAGCAAAATAGCTGTTGTTCTATTAAAAACATTTTTTATACTTTGCAGTGACACCATGCTGGAGGTGTTCTACATGCACGTCTATGGTGGAATGTTCATAAGTTACCATGGTGACATAATGCACACTTTAGCAAACACTGAAGAAAAAGACAAAGTGTGAGTCTTAAACCTCTCAGGCTCCAATAAAATTTTAGTAACAGGAAAAAATGTGATATTTGGGAAAAATGATCATATGGGGTAGTAATATACAATCCTGACTTTTTTTTTTTTTTTTTTTTTTTTTTTTTTGAGAGACCTTCACATCCAGTGCGTTCTGGGATGTTGCAGATTTTCAGCATTGGTCCGGTTTGGTAAATTAACATTGAAGACTGAAAATGATATGAACGCTAACTTTATGTGTATACCACTTTTCATAACAATGAAAACATAAAGCAGAGTGTAACAGCTTTACAGTGGCAGAACAACATCACTTTTTCGTGTGGTGCTCCAAGAAACAATTTTTATCCTTTGTAAACAAAAGTACTTTGCACTTCTGGCAGGTCGTTTGTGTGTATCCGTTCTTGCACAGTCTGCATCGTCCACGTTTATCAGTATGGATGGGAAAAAGGCTCCTGAGTAAAAAAAGCTCATAAAATATGGATTTGGAGTAAGTAGGTAATTGGCATTTAGCTGTTGCAAATCTGCAACGCCTGCCTGGAGAGGGTTAAAATCTTAAATGTGTTTTATGTTATGAATTTGAAACATATTCTGTAGTCAACATAAATGTAAGAAAAAAATTAAGCTTTTTATGTCCCATGGCGATTAACAATTTAAAACACAATATCGTTTCTTTTGAGTGATGAAAGTGTTGACACTGTAAGCACTGACCGTCCAAATGTCCTCATCGTGGGTTTGGTTGAAGAAGTGGCTCGAATCCTCTCTCACGTCTGTCCACAGGGCGCTGCAGGTCCAGAGGAATGACACCAAGGGGGCAGCACGCGCACTCCCCAGTAGATCCTCTTCACTCTGCGGAGGTCAGCGTCCTGCACATCACAGCGGTATGTACCTGCAGCCATTTTTTTCATTTTTTTCCTTGCAACATTCTCCGTTGTAGACATATACAGAAGTAAGACGTATAGAATTATTAAGTAAAGAAAAAAAGTTGAATAACAAAAATATCTAAATATTTTTCGACAAAGCAAAAGGTGGGAAATTTGAGGATTTGGTTATAAAATATAAAACAAATACTTGTTTTCATATATCTTACATCATATATTTGATATCTTCTGTGTGTATATCAAATGTAAAAAGTACAAAAAATATATATATAAAAAAAAAAAGAAAAAACACTGAAAGAGGGTGAGTACAAACTTTTGACTTGTATTATAAGTGTGACTTCAGACTAAACACTTTGGGTCAAATTTCTGGTGGTGAGTACGGTGTATTTGGACTCCTTGTAGAGCTGCCAGTGGCCGAATACTACTACTACTACTACTACTACTACTACTACTACTACTACTACTACTACTACTACTACTACTACTACTACTACTACTACTACTACTACTACTACTACTACTACTACTACTACTACTACTACTACTACTACTACTACTACTACTACTACTACTACTACTACTACTACTACTACTACTACTACTACTACTACTACTACTACTACTACTACTACTACTACTACTACTACTACTACTACTACTACTACTACTACTACTACTACTACTACTACTACTACTACTACTACTACTACTACTACTACTACTACTACTACTACTACTACTACTACTACTACTACTACTACTACTACTACTACTACTACTACTACTACTACTACTACTACTACTACTACTACTACTACTACTACTACTACTACTACTACTACTACTACTACTACTACTACTACTACTACTACTACTACTACTACTACTACTACTACTACTACTACTACTACTACTACTACTACTACTACTACTACTACTACTACTACTACTACTACTACTACTACTACTACTACTACTACTACTACTACATACTACTACTACTACTACTACTACTACTACTACTACTACTACTACTACTACTACTACTACTACTACTACTACTACTTACTACTACTAAACTACTACTACTACTACTACTACTACTACTACTACTACTACTACTACTACTACTACTACTACTACTACTACTACTACTACTACTACTACTACTACTACTACTACTACTACTACTACTACTACTACTACTACTACTACTACTACTACTACTACTACTACTACTACTACTACTACTACTACTACTACTACTACTACTACTACTACTACTACTACTACTACTACTACTACTACTACTACTACTACTACTACTACTACTACTACTACTACTACTACTACTACTACTACTACTACTACTACTACTACTACTACTACTACTACTACTACTACTACTACTACTACTACTACTACTACTACTACTACTACTACTACTACTACTACTACTACTACTACTACTACTACTACTACTACTACTACTACTACTACTACTACTACTACTACTACTACTACTACTACTACTACTACTACTACTACTACTACTACTACTACTACTACTACTACTACTACTAATAATAATAATAATAATAATAATAATCATTATTATTATTATTATTATTATTATTATTATTATTATTAATAATAATAATAATAATAACAGTTCTTCATGTGCAGAGCTGGTACCTGCATGTTTCTCTTGAACCGGGTCCAAAGTGACATAGTCCAGATCAGGAGTCTTCCAACGGGTGAACAGAGAATCATCAGAGGTGATGACTCCTCGAGCGTAACGCCATGACACCCTGCCACACAAACGTCATGGTGGGTTACAGGGTGTTACCATGGCGACACAATGCACACTGTCAAAAAAAGGTCGAAGATTGTCTGAAGAAAAAATACAAAATGGATTTAGACCGCATATCTTCAGGGGACTGTGATTCTGACTGTAATTTTATGTGTGAGAGAAGCACAAATCAGCTCGTCTGCTGTAGCTCCTTCTGTCATGTCACTTCTTTCTTGTCAGATTGTGCCCAAATAAAGGTCAGATTAAAGAGCACCAAATGACATTACAAGGTGGAACAGAGGTCACTTCTCATTTCTCTTTCCTCGCCTCCTTCTTCTTGATTCCTCTCCTCGATTCTGCAGGAAATTGGGTGAGGAAGTCCCACCCACAGAGGCGACACAGGGAGGAGAGAGGATATAAACTCCTCACCGAGACCAATTAAGTTTGTTTATTTTCTCTGCTATCTGCCTCCTGAAGCCTCCCTCAGGTTTACTCCTTCATCCTGTGGTTTGCTTTGGGACACCACTTAACACGACACATTTGATTGACAGCTGAAAAATGGAGGATCCAGGAGAGGAGTCAAGGAGAAGGAGTGTTTTGCGTTAAACATGCGTGAATGAAACAAACCACAAGTCGATGTTTTTGATGAGGAAACAACATTCTAACATCAGATCAGAAAACAGTGTGACATGGGCCCTTTAAGTCCTCGCGTCCTGACCTCCAGGCGTAGGGGCCCGTCTCCTTCATGACCTCCTCCACGCAGTCGAGGAGCAGCCTCTGTCCCTCAGTCACCGTCAGGGTCCGGAGCCCACACTGCCACGAGTCCAGGCACCGCACCTGTCGCACCCTGCACTCCTGCGTCACCTTTGACCAAAACAAGAGCAATATGGAACCGTTAAAGGAACTCTATGTCAGATTTTTGGCTTTAAATTCCATAAAGTGAGAAAGAGACTGAGAAGCGCAGTGTAAATGTTGCTGAAAATTAGTGCGAGTGCAGAGTGAATTCTGGAGGTTCTGAGCTTTCACATGAGACGTTGCCTCATCCATGTACTGAGAATGAGAAAAACTTAGATGCAGGTTAAGGAACTGGCAACACAGGTTAAGTTATGATTGTACTTATATATATAAAAAAAAAAAAAGAAAACTGTAAGACGGAAGGCTACAATATCCAAACATTTTCCTTTGCACTCAGAAATACACAACGTACAAAAACGAAACTTTTGAAGAGGAAGAGGTTTAAATTTGGTTAAAAGCAATAGCTGTTCTCTCCAAAGAAGAGGTGCATCTTACTTACATCTTGATCTGAAAGTGAAGGTGAAGGGCTGTGAGTTTCCTATTTGCCATAGAGTGCAACATCATAACATTTTAAAGTATGTCTAGTGACTAAAACATAGACTCAAATATCCCACAATGCATTTAGGGAAAGTTGTGGGCAACGGTGGTCACTTGACAAAATGGATTCCCCCACATGGAGTTGAATATGATGATTTTATTTGAGTTATTATTATGTTGTTTTTGTTTTGTTTTTTTGTATTAGCAGGGAGGAGAAAATCTACCTGAATAAGTGCACTATCTAGTCTTTAAATACTTATCCAAATCCACTTTATTTCTATAGTACATTTTACAAACAAAGCAGTTTCTCAAGAGCTGCACAGAAATCATAAAATGAAGACAAGAAAAAGGTAAACTGTGAAAATTTGGTCAAACCAGTCCTAAAAGAATAAAAGCAGTAAAGTCAAAATAACAGCAAAAAGCATAAAGATAATAAAATAGCAGTAAATAAGTATAATAACTGAAGCTATAATAAGTGATAATATCAGGACTAATGTGTGAGCGGTTAGACATTAGAGTTTACATGAGGTTTATGAACCAAGGCCTGCGGTTTCAAAATGGCCGCCCATTCAAGTTAATGGGCCGAGCTCAATGGCGCATTATTCCAGATTCACTTTTAGGCCGGCGAGGAACTTCCGGTGGCTGTGGGCCGACCGAGCATGCACAGTAATGCTCTTTTCTCCTGCAGGCACATGCCAACGCACATGAGTGTACGAACAGAGAGCGGGCTCGTGTATCACCTCATCGCTTTGACCATTCGGAGCCAGAGGAGATAGAGTGGAGCCGGAGCAAAGTGTTTTTTTTTTTTTTTAAGACAACTGAAGGGTTCTGAGCTGAGAAAAAGTTTATGATCTAAAAATAGGTAAAAATCGCCAACAAATCCGCCATTTTTGAAAGTTGTAGGTGCCCTGTCAGCCGAACATGAGCAGTTTGGGATTACATTGCCTCTATGAGAAAAATCCTCTCTTGGCCCAGGGGATTTTTTCCACTGAAGTACCAGTGTCACTAGGGCTACGTTCAGACTGCAGGGCTTAATGCTCAATTCCGATTTTTTTGTGAAATCCGATGTTTTTGCGAGGTCGTTCTCATTTCCAATTAAATGCGACTTGTATGTGACTCCAGTGTGAACAATAAACGGCCCGAAAGTGTCCCACATGTGCACTGGAGACACGATGACGCAACCGCAGCGAGCGTGCTCTGTGTTTAAAAAAGTTGTCCAAACATGGACGCGAGCATTGAGCACCTGGAGATTTTAAAGTTCCTCTCGTACTGGAGACAGAACATGAACAACTTACTTGTTTTAAGGAGGAGATTGAGAAGGAGAAGGACGAGGTTTTTGGTCGTGGTGTTTTGTAGGGCAGCGGCAGCGACGTCCGTTGAAAGGAACATGTGGATGTGGAGACGGAGCCAAGAGTGGTGAGTGGTCATGTGCTTCACTTCAGTGACACAGAGTTCATTAACAATTTTCGCCTACTTCAGCGCAGAATAGTGACGTTTGTGGCTTGTTGATGACGTGTAGGTGGATGAATGCACTTTGGCCGTTCACACTGAAGTCGCATGTCAAAAGATCGGATATGTATCGGTTTCAGGACCACATATCGAAGTGGCCTGGGTCACATTTGAAAAAATCGGATCTGTGCCGTTCAGACTGTTATTAAAAGATCAGATACAGGTCAAATAGAAGCCAAAAAAATCTGATTTGGGTCACTTCAGGCTGCAGTCTGAACGCAGCCTATGTCAACTGGAGGCAGCTACAAGCAACCACTGTTGGGCAAGTTACTTTGAAACTGTAATGCGTTATTTATTACCTATTACTGTCATTTCAAAGTAATTCGTTACATTACAATATTACTGCATTTAAAATGTAAGGCATTACATTACTATTGCATTACTTTAAGTTACTCTCACCAAAATAACTTTTGCGCTGTATATGGACTGAACCAGGACTAAACCAGGTCTAAACCAGGACTAAACCAGAGCTGAACCAGGACTAAACCAGAACTGAACTAGGACTAAAACAGGACTCACTGTCAGGACGGGCTCGAAGGTGACGCAGGAGAAAGGAGCGGCTCTGCTCCGCACCTCATGGAGGTAAGAGCGGCTGTCACCCGATCGCTCTTTATGGACCCTGCTGCTCGGGCTCGCGGCCCTGATTTCAGCAACTATTTGCAGGTACCTGAGCCGGTGCAAGAGTCTGTTACAGCGCGTAACTTCTACCTTCCTTCAGCGTGTCCAGAAGTCCAACTTTTTGTGCGATGGTTTGCATCTTCCTCTGCCTTTTGGGTGTGAGCGCAGGAGCCTTTGTCGGTGCAGAACGTTTCGTCGACGTTGTGGGTTTCGTCGGGGAGAAAACTTGCAACAGTACAGCACTTCAGAATCACACTGCCAGAGATTGAACATGTATTTAAATTTGGCAGCTGGACACATTCTGTACTGTATTGTACAGGAGACAGGAGTCCCTTGGCCAGTCAGGACGCAGCGGGAGGAACGCAATACGCATTCATACAATGTAAAAAAAAAAAGGGCATGCAAAATTGCACACAAAAAAAAAATCTGCGAGACCGCGAAAAGTGAACTGCGATAGAGGGAGGGACGAGTGTAAACCAGGTCTAAACCAGAACTGACCCAGGTCTAAACCAGGTCTAAACCAGGTCTAAACAGCGTGGAGTTCTTTGTCAGTCCTTTCGTCCGCGGTCACCTGAAGCTCTACGAGGGCGCATCTCCGGCGTTTCACCGCTGCTGATATCGAGGTGATTTTAGCGAATTTGTATGAAGAAAAAAACACCACTTCAATCCAGGTTAAAAAAAAACAAAAACATTGTAACGCGCGTTACTCACATTTGTACCGAGTAAAATATTACTATTTTTTCCCCTGTAATGCCTTACATTACTGTGTTACAGCAAAAAGTAATGCATTACTGTAATTCGTTACTTTTATAACACGTTACTCCCAACACTGCAAGCAACAATACCCTATCCAGTTATTATAATAGATCCATGGTATGAACTTTATAAACAAAAAGAAGAACTTCCTGCATCATCCCTGAGTGACATCACACAGTGGGACCAAGCGTTTTGAAAGGGAGGCATTCTTAAATTGCTACGAACAACTTTAACATGTGTCTTACCTCTGGCCCTGCCATCCCTTGAGTGTTTTCCTCCAAAGCTGCGTTGCTGTCCTTTAACACACACAGAGTCTGTGATCTCAAACCCAGCCCGCAGGTGGCGCTGCAGGGAGAGCTGGCTGTTATCACCTCCAGAGAAACGTCTCCTCCGAAGTCCTGCGAGTGCACCCACGACCTCAACAGACAGGCTCAAAAACACCCACCAGATACTCGCACAAAACCTCCACATCGTTGTTCGCGAAAGATAAGCTCCAGTTTAGTTTTGCGGTTGTTTAGTTGCTACGACGACCAGACGACATCTCAAAACATCCAAACAATGACAGAATGATCGCCATGGTAACGTAACTGACATCCATTTCCAGCAGCCATGTTTGGACTGTAAAAATCCACTCTTTCCCACTTTCAGAAGACATTATATTTAGTTTTGAATTGTTAATCACTATGGCAACAGTCATAATTCCTCATCACTCTGAAACACACTAATAAGAAGCTTTAGTTTTTAGTTTTCCTTACAGTTTTCTTTAAAATGCCTACAACATGGTTAACATCATTAGGCCTAGAGTATATTTAAGATGTTTTCTAAAAATGTTAACTAATTTTGTCTTTTTTTTTTTTTTTTTATTCTGTTAAAGTTTATCATTTTACTTCCTGGTTGAACACGGGCAATAGTGGTAATGCCAGTTCTAGCAACCATAATGTTAATCAGGGCCAAATGTTACTACTTCCTGTACTAGTATTTTCATCTTTTTTCTCGCAAACTGCCACTTAATTGATATAAAACTAGGATGTAATATTAAATAATGTGGGCCTATAGAATGTTGTGACGTTGTCCTGTCGATTTGAGCTCCCTAACTCGACCCTCAAGCGCTGTTACGGTTTAAATGTCCGTCGATTTGAGCTCCCGATGCAGAAGTGGAGTCACGACTAACATTTTAAAAGTGCATTGTTTTTTTGTTGTTGTATGTTTTCACCAGTTAAACATGTAAGAAACCATATGTGCGTGTTAGATTTGCAGATTTACCTATGTTACCTTTGTTTCCATGTGTTGGAAACGTTGTGACTTTGTTTATAAAGGTGCTGTTTAAATAAAATATCACTATATTATAACAGGAAATTCACACTGTAGCCTGTGATATTATAACAGTATATAATATAAAGATTTCAGTGTTTCCAGTCATTTCTTCCTCTTATTGTGAGCTTTTTTTGATAGAAGATACAGGCCTGTCGAAATGAGCTACCTCTACCCAAATTCATATAAATGAGTGAATAATGGTGATTCTACAGTGGGAGCTTTATTTGATGGCTAAATTGGCCTGTCGATATGTGCTCCCTTTACTCAGAGCTCTATTCGATCGCATAATACGACTGTTCAAATTAACTACACGTATATTCATATAAATGATTTGCGGCAGAATACCTACGCTAGATGACTGAATAGTTTGGATTTAATATTTTATTTTATTTTATTTTGTTTCCATGTGTAAGAACGGTGTGACTTTGTTCAGAAAGGTGCTGTATCACAATATTATAATAGGAAATTCACACTGTAGCCTATGATATTAGTGTTAAATATTATATTATTATATTTAACGCTATTTAATATAAAAATTTCAGTTTTCCAGTCATTTTTTTTCTCTTATAGTGGGAGCCTTATATGATAGAAGATACAGGCCTATCAAAATGAGCTACTTCTACCCAAATTCATATAAATGAATGAATAATGGTGATTCTACAGTGGGAGTTTTATTCGATGGTTAAATTGGCCTGTCGATAGGTGCTCGCTTTAGTCGGAGCCCTATTCAATCGCATAATTAATTACCTACACATATTTATATAAATGAGTTGAAATTGTGCATAACTAAGGTATAAAGTGTGATCACCGTGTGCAAACAGCGTCAAACCCGCTCTCTTCTAAGGTTAGGGTTAGTGTTTATTGGATCTATACAACTGTAAACGAAAAAACATAAGGTTGCTTATTTCAATCGGGCAGCGTGAATCGATAGATGTAACTGTCGATTTAGGCTGTTGGTATAGTTCATTTCGACGGGGCAGTCCATTTTGACACAACAATGCTTTCTTTGTCTCACCTGACTTCATTCTAGAACAGGGTGGGCAAACTTTTTGACTCGAGGGCCACAAAGGGTTCTAAAATTTGACGGAAGGGCCGGACCAGGAGCAGATGGATGGAGTTTTTTGGCAATTCACCTCATAAGAGAAAAAAATAACATGGGATATTTAGAAAATATAGACTTTTAAAACACTGAAAATTATTGTTACTGTTGTTCTTCAAGGTCGGCGGGCCGGATCAAGAAGATTAAAGGGCTGCATATGGCCCCCGGGCCGTAGTTTGCCCATCTCTGTTCTAGAACCATCCATCCATTTTCTTCTGCTTATCTTGAACAGGGATTCCCAGACTTCCTTTCACCCCAAACACTTCCTCCAGCTCCTCCGGGGGGACCCCAAGGCGTTCCCAGGCCAGCCCAGAGACGATCATACTGGACATTCATACTGGAACTTGCTTGGTAAATTGCAGCTTCCTTTGTGTTAAATGTTGTAATATCATTTATCGCCACTAGATGTCAGACATTCCCTTTCACCACACTAAATAGTCTCGCAATGAACAGATTGTTAGTGCGCAGCAGTGTTGTGCACGTTCACACTTTTCATGAACTAGTTCAAAGTTCAGTTCACACATTTACAAAGTGAACTGTTCATGTTCATAGTTCATAACTTTAATTTTGAACTAGGTCACAGTTCAGTTCATTTTATTTTTAGGTGAGATATGTAAATGAAAGGCTGAACTTATTTTTCAAACTGACTTCTGACTAAACTGTGCATATATCATGTTCAAGATGGTTCGTGTTTTCAGAGATCAGACGTGTGCAGGTTTAGACATTTCACTCACTTTATTTATGTTGGTAACTTTATTGATTTTGGCTACTGTTGTGATGAAAAAACTGAAAAGTGTTTGTCTTTGGGACTCAACTTTATGTTATTACAGTAACCAGGATACTGTGTTTACATGCACCATGACGAAACCGAGATACTCAAAAAAACCTGATCAAACCCGGGACACTGATGTGCATGTAAACACACTCACTGTGTGGTACAGTGTCTCCAAGGAGGAGCCAGAGCTGAAACGTGGGACTGTGAGGCCGCAACTCCGGTGTTTGCGCTGTCAGACGCAGCCTCGTCTCCTCACGCTGCGCACGGCAACCTACATTCAGTTTGTTGATTTAAAATTAACGTGATCGATGAAATTGTTAACGATCGATTGACAGTTACAGAAATCGTTTGTTCGCAGGTTTTGCCTCAAAAGGTTGTGTAACAAAATATTAAGTTAAGGGGACCATCATTTTTGTCTAGACCAGTTTCATATTTTATTTTTTTCTAATGATAACCATAAACCCCACAGCTAACAAATGTGGGAACAAAGAGCTGCCCTCCCTTGCCCAGCTACGCAATATAAAACTTTTAGTCCCAGGAGAATTCAGCATCAGAATAACAAAACTGAATCTAAGCCTGTCCAGTGAAAAGTGCATAATGAAAATAGCTGTCAACGCATTTGTTTGAACTGTAACATTATCACCACAGTCACATTTTAATCCAGTGTACATATTAAAATACAATGCAAAATTAGTCAAATCCCTATAGAAAAACACAACATATTCACAACTTCATGTCCGTAAACACTCCAGTTGCATCTTGTCCTGGAGAATAATAAAAGCCTGCAGCTGCACGCAACAAGTTTGATGAATTTCATAATAAACAAATAAATATTTTAATAGAGATTTACAATACAAACCAGATGTATGCAGGCCAGGATGAGACAGGCTGTGGTTTGCATCCTAGTTTGAATAAATAACCATATTGACCTGGTTAGACTTAGACCTGAAAGGCTTGAGATGTGTCAATTCTTAGTGTTTTTGCACGGCCATGACCAGACTATTTACTCTCAGATGTTACAGAATAACTCCCTCGGTTTGTCCTTTCTCCTCTGGCTCAGAAAAGTGAACTTGAAGAAGAAAGGTACCTCCAGTTTGTATCTCGTCAGTGTCAATGTAAAAATGTTTTTGCAAATTTACATCATGTGCTTAACTTTGCAAAAGGGATCTCACAGTTTTTGGTTTAACGCAGCATAAAGAAGTGTATAACATAAAATTTAAAGGGCCCCTTTTACGCTATTTTCTGATTTGTGATATATAATGTTGTTTCCTCATCACAAATAGACCTGGAGTTGTTGTGTTTTGTTTCATTCACACATGTTTAACTCACAAACCCTGCAGATTTAGACTGAGTTTTAATTCTTTTGTTCGATTGTTTAACTGTCATGAAGCGCTCCACAGTGTTTTTCAACTCCATAAAGCTTCTCTAAAATCATTTGGATGATTTCAGAATTGCTCATCTGTACTGAACTAAAGGTAAAAGGAAGCTGTTCACTTGAAAACTATCACTGGCTCAAAGAAGTTCTGTTAAGCTGTGCATATGACTAAAAGGTTTTCACTCTGCACTCTTCTCTCTCATTTAAAGGGACAGTCTGGAAGTTTGGACATCGGGCCTCATTTCCTAGTGAGCCAGAGTGTTGGAAACATGTGGAGACGCGTATTTGCAGAGGTCACTGGTGCTAGGTTAGTGCATGTCAATAGTCATTGTTATCCTGCCACTAAAAACAGTCTTACCCACGCCACAAAACACCCGAAGCAAATGTGATGAATGAATGTCTGTGTTGATAGAATAATGTTTGAAATAAAACTAACCTTGCATCGCATGAATTGTCGCATGTTGACATTTCTATCAGGAAGTACAACTCGCTGCTGCTGCTCAGACATAAATCTGACATAAATAAATGCAAGGTAAAACCAACCTTGCATTTGAAGGAGGCAAGGATGCGGTCCTTACTTTTGCCCCCTCGCACTTACTGCTGACACTATGGACAAGTTGTTTTTTCTGGCCAGAAATATGAAGACTGAGTAAAACTTCATGCTGGAACTGTTAGTGCAGCGCTTTACTTTTTGAAAAGTAATATATTATATTTCAGGGGTGTTCACACTTTTTCAGCATGTGAGCTACTTACAAAATGACCAAGTCAAAATGATCTACCTAATACAAAACCAAGCAAACTGCACTGAAACACTCTGTGCCCCTTTTTGGACCCTCACCCACAGTTTGAGAACCCCTTCTTTAAGAGAACTTCCTCTGGCACTTTACACAAAACTGTGAAAAAAGTGAAGGAAGTAGGTAAGATTTTTAAACCTGTTTTTTAAAGTTCCAAACTGGAGTTGCATTCTTTTCTGGTTTTGCAGTGATATTTACCAGCCTCTGCACGTTTACCAAACCAAACGCACATCGTGACAAACACAGATGCATTTGTGCACTTTTGTTAGACAAACTTCAGCCAAATGTGGCAGTAGGTCTGTTCTGTAGATCCGCTCTATGCTGTAGACCTGCTTTGTGCCAACACTGTAACACAAATTTAGACTGGTTTTTGCTTCACGTTTGGTCTTGCTCTTCTAATCAGCCGCACTGTGGGAGGGGCTTGTGTTCGCTGTACGCAGGAAGGAGCGAGAGCGTGAAAAGGCGAGGGGCGGCGTGCTGACGTGAGGCAGATGGACAGGTAGGATGTTTAGGAAGTTGAACCTGCCCTGTGATGCACGCTGGTACACGAGGGCACACGCTGTCGCAGACGAGCCGTGCATAGGGAGCGTGTGTGTTTGTGATGCGCCGTAGAGTCTCCGCGGGTTTCAAATGAGCGCACAGGCTGCACTGAGACGCCCCACACGCTCCTGCACCCGCTACAAGTTTATTGCCAATGTAATGAATGTAATATGTAATGTAATGAAATATGATCGCACTTGTTGAGTGTCAGACCTTGAGTGAGAGACAAGAACGAGTCCAAACGTGATCGAGTCCGAGACGAGTACTAAGACACGGCGATTTACCCACACGACCTTGGCGATCGACTGGTAGATCGGGATTGACGTATTGCGCACCCCTGTTATATTTTATACATTTGTTGCATTTGAGAATTTTATTTAAAACAGCACTTTGCATTTATTTTATTTCCCGTTTGAATAATGCTAAAACTAATTGTTGGTTTAATAAAAACACAAATAAACAACAAGTAATGGTTGGTAATGGTTTTGTATTTTGTTCCCATACTGTACCAAAAATGAACCGAACCATGACCTCAAATGCGAAATATGTAATGAACCATGATTTTTTTTGTGTACTGTTATACCCCTAGAAAACACTCTGTTCCCCCTTGTGATGTCATGTTGTCATACAGGAATTGCTCCACTATATTTTTAACTCCGTACACTTTCACTATCAATCATCATCATCATTTGGATAATTTCAGCTGTGGAATTGCTGATCTCTTCTAAACAAAAGGTGAAAGGGGGTTATTAACTTGAAAACTACCACTTCATGACATCACAAGATGGAACAGAGCATACTGAGCTTTGGAAATGTAGACAGACTAATAATAAAGGATTACTCAAACTTGTGTGAATGAAACAAAACACAAGTCCAGGTCTGTTTTTGATGAGGTTACAACATTATAACATGGTTTAAAGCTCACAAGCATGCAGCTTATTCAATTTAAAGTATTATACAGAGTTCATTATTCAAAATCTCGCTTATCAGAAATTTACCCACAAGTTACTGACCAATGTGAGAGATGTCATGCCGGCCCATGTAACTTCAGTCACATGTTCTTTTTGTGCCCAAAATTACTTAATTACTGGAGACAATATGCTGGAACACTTTCTAACGCTTTACAAGTTAAAGTTGATCTTAACCCATTTTTAGCTATATTTGGTATCCCAGTTAACACCTTACTAACTGACAGTACTCGTTTCAAAGTACTCGCCTTTACCTCACTCGTAGCCCGACGTAATATTTTGCTTCTCTGGAAATCTGCTGCAGTTCCTTTAATATCTCAGTGGTTTCGTGACGTCTTAGGATTTCTTAAATTAGAAAAGATTAATATTACAACCAAGGGCAATGAAAAAGAATTTGTTTTGCAAACTTTAAAGACAAAATTAAATGGGGTTTGTTCATCAATTTAAAAAGATTTCTGTAATAAATTTCTCTGCACAAATATTTTAACTTAGACATGACATGACATGATTTGGATCTTTGGATCTTTGACACCCCTGCTTTAGACTAATAGACTGATCCTCCCCCACCTACTGTCTTCTTTTCTCTCTCTCTTCCTCTCTCTCTTTACCTTTCTTTTTTTTTTTTTTTTATTTTATTAATTTGATTTAACTTTTTATTTTCCACCATCATAATTATTATTATCTTTTGATTGTTTGCCTTTGCTTCATTTTTGATAATATTTGGATTTGGTATTTATTATTAAGATGGTGTTTTCCTTTTGAAAATAAGAAAAATATAAAAGGAAAAATAATTGTGATTTGTAAATCTTGTATGAGTGTATTGTGATTCCTTAATAAATAAATATATATATATATATATATAATAAAAAAGCTCACAAGCATACATTTTTCGTAATACAGGACCTTGAAAATCAACTCAAAATTCAACTTTTGATCACTAGCATACAGTAAATATTTACCTCCATGGCAGAAGAAGGGCAGTGTCTGACTACATTTCTTGGTGGTCCACACGTGGGTTAGATCTTCAGCTGCACAGTGCTGGTTGGTTGCAGTTGTTCCCCAGTTTGTGAAGGTACTGGTGGTTCCATCAGACACCTCCACATTTCTCTTACTCCACAGTAGAGGCCAATATTGTCATTCATCATTGCCAAGTCCGTGTAGTGCTGTCTGCAGTAAGTTTTAAGTGGTGATGTGAAGAAATAATATTTTTTGGCATTGAGTACATCTGTAAAAAAAAATAAATAAATAAATAATAATAAAATAATAATAATAATAATAATAATAATAATAATAATAATAAATAGCAATACAATCTGTGAGACTTAAAGGTGCAATAATAATAATAATAATAATAATAATAATAATAATAATAAAATAACATTAGAATCTGTGAGACTTAAAGGTGCACTGCGCAGTTTTTCTGGTGGAAGGTCCGTCCAACATTTATATATTATGCTTGTTTCTGTTGCTCAAAAATACAATCATTCTGTGACTAGGGGTGACTCTCCGCAGATCTGAATTGTAATGTAGTGTGTAGTGCTGTAACCTGCTTGTCTCCAGCCTGATAAATATGTTTGATTATTTATTGTGGAATATTCTAGACAAAGCAATAACATTTCCATAAAGATAAGCAGGTAGTGGACCCTGCACTAGAAATGTTACACAGTGCACCTTTAAATACAGGGTTCCCACTCTTTTTCACTGACAAAATTTCAAAACCTTTCCATGACTTTTTATAACCCAAAGTGAATTTTCCATGACTTTAAGGCACCTATTTGTGAAGACTTGATCAGACTTGTAGGGATAAATATAAAATGTTAACTCTTTCCACTCACCTTATGGTTTGGTTTTATAGTTTTTTAACATTCAAAATCCTGTCAGTGCAGTGTTTATTGTCGTCTCTTTTAAACAAAAGGCGCAGACGTTCAGAAATAATCATAATAGCCTAATGAAAACTTAACAGAACGCTGTAGCTGCATCAAAGACATACTAAAATTCCATGACTTTTCCAAAACTTTCATTGATTTTACAAAAAACAATCCATGATTTTTCCAGGCCTGGAAAATTTTATTTTCAACTTCAATGACTTGGGACTGTGGGAACCCTGTAAATAGCTTTCATCAGTGACCACTTGCTCCCGTTCCAGAAGTAAATTTCCATTCATTTTTTTCCCCATAGACTTAAAAAACTTACTTCCATAACACAGTCATTTTAAGACCATAAAGATTAGTTGAAATGCTTGAAGTAACTTAGCAGTTTATAAGTTCAGAAACAGATTTTAAATCCAATAAGCGTAATCAGAGATAGCAACCAGGTTCCCCATGAGGCGTTATGTGTGTGCCAACTTGTGTGATGACTGGGTGAATATTTTAGCCTGCAGATGGTTCAGAAATTGCCGAAATTGCCGATCCTTTATAATAGCGTGACCTTTCAAATGACCCGTGTGACCTCAAATGACCTCGGATCGTCACCGAACTTTTTATGCGGCATCGGGCACGAGGGCTTGACCCACGTACCAAATTTGGTCAGTGAGTCAGTCCATAAATTATCACGGGTGGACAGACACACACACACAGACACACAAACACACAGGGTGAATACAAAACCTGTTCAACCCTTCTGGGACCAGGTAGTTACATATCTTCTTGTCATTAGGCACCACATTGCTGATTAGCCCTGAGCAAGCTTTCAAATTTTTTTTTTTTTTAAGCAAGTCAATTTGACAAATGAATCAGAAAAGTTCCGGGGGGGATGGGGTGGTCACTGTTAAACTCGGTAAATCTATTCAAATGGGAACTAAGCGCTGTTTTGCACTGTTTACTCTTTTTCTCTGGATTTGCATTTTGTTGTAAATTCATGCTCACGTAAAAAACACAAGTCTCAAACACAGATCTCACCTTGGAAACAGAGAAAGGAATGTGGGTGACTACAAACGTGCTTCCGACCACACTGCAGCAGAATCCGCTGAGACGCAGGGGGGGTACTTCCACTACGAACACCATCCTGCAAATTCCGGTGACTTCCAAGGGCGTCGCCAGTGGTTGTCCATCTCCGCGCTCAAGTGAACGATTCAGGGTCGATCAACAGTCCGATCCAGGCCGGTCCGGTGTAATTCTCCGGCCTCTCCAGTGCACTCGCCTCCTCCAAACTGGTAACGGTGGCTCCTGGTTGATAAAACAATATTCAAGTCCATTCGTGCTCGGGATGATCCATGCAGCTGTAAAAACAAAGGAAGAAATGCACACGTTATTAGACTAAAAATCGGGAACGCCTAAACAAGAAATTAAGCAAGCCAAGACAAGTTTATTTGTACAGCACAATCCCTTCACAAAGTAATTCAAATTGCTTTACATATTAAGAAAGACCTTCAAATCTCAGTGCAAACAAATCAAAATATAATAAATGTATTCCAAACTTACCACAGAGCTGTGTTTTTCCATCGCCTGTTCTGTGTAAAGATGAAGAAGACTGACTTATATCCAGAAAGATGATTGACAAGATCTGGATTCATATTTTCCTGCATTGTCTTCCTTACATTATTTACATTACAAACAAAGTGATTTCCCTATACGTGTCAAGTAAGGACTGTGTTGTGTTGAAAGTAAAATTTGCGTTTTGTTTTTTATCATGGCGTTTAAATATAGTGAACAAGATGAGTATGAGAACACAATTATTCAAACCCTTGACTTGGTTTTTGTCTGCAGGTTGGGCCAGGTCTGTGCTGAAACATGCATCAGTTAAAACTTTGGACACACCTTATCGTATCTGTGTCTCTTCTTTATTTCCATGTTTATTTACATTGTACACTGAAAAAAAAAAGGTTGCTGGATTTGCGTAAAAAAGTTATGGACAGCGGTTGCACGCAATAAAATTATGTTTAGGCTTTGAAACTTTTTTCGATCCCCTCTACACATATTTTTCTCGGAACATGAACATCACTTTTTCATGTTGATGAAATTTGAACAAATCATGCTGAATATGCATATTTATCTTATGGTACCTTATCATGAAATGTATAAGTATGTATAATTTTATTTAATTGATCTAATTCTGTAAAAGAATACAAAAACAGTCTTTAGTTTTCCACAGTTCTGTATTGTCTTAAACAGAATCAAACACAAAGAGAGCACAGGGACAGAGACACACAGTTTGGAGCTGGACAGTGTGAAGATTTATTCCAGTGAAGAAGCTCTGGTCTCTGCCTGTGGACACAGAATAACACATGATGATCACATTCTGATGATCTACTCTGTTCTACATGTTTAAATACACTTAAAGCACTTATTACTACAATAATGGACCAGAACAGAATCACAAGAACATTAGAAGTGTATCTGCAGAAACAAAACTCACCATGTGCTGCTTTTCTTCCTCTAAACACAGTAACAGGGAGGGCATCTGGTGTAAAGTCTCCTAATGCCACATCACCTTGTACAAGTACGATAACAGTTTCAATAGGAAGTTCATTTTGAAAAATTTTAAAATCATTTTAGTTGAGTTACTTACTTTGTTCATATGTGCTCTGTGTTTTGTTGGTTCTCAAACATCTTCCTTTTTTCTGAAACATCAACTATAACATTCATGAACTTCCCCACAGCTCCAGCAGAGCTCTGGACGTCACTCTGTGTTTGTAGACGACTCTGGAAGCAACACATTCAAATCTTAATACAACTGTCACACTCTTGTAGATGGACAGTCAAATACAGTTTGTTTCAAGCTGTCCTTACATTAACTCTAATTTCAAATAAAACAACACAAACATGTTTTAACAATGACGACATTCTAGGCCGGAGAAGCACATAATAAAATCTTTGAAAAGTCTCACCTCCAGATCAGCTTCATAATCCTCCTGCTCCACACTGTGTGTCTCTGCTCCTGTATCTGTCCTGTGTCCTGTTACATTTGAATTTTCCCTCCAAAGGTTTTGGGAGGAGAATTCCAGAGGGAGGAGCCTCACCAGAGATTATAATAAAGTCATGTTTCCTCAACCTGATTAAAACATGCAGGTCTCACATCGGCCACAATCAAGCGATGTTTGTAAGATTTAAACACGCTGGACAGAGAAACGTAAAAAAGTGATGTTATTGTTGTCAAATTTGTTTTTGCAATTTGAGCAACCCCTCTCGGACCGTTTTTTCAGTGTAGATTCTCACTGAAGGCACCAAAACTATGACTGGACACAAATGCAAAGTAGCAAACAAAAAATGAACTGCTCAAATCCTGTTTCAGATTAAAACAGTTTAAACATAGCCACTCTTTGGTTTGAACTCTTTTGCACTTTTGGCATTTCTTGACCCTGTCGTGACACAACTGTTACGTGAAAACCATTTCAGGAGACTTCATCAAGAAGATTACGGAGAGAAGGCCAAGGGTTTGCAGTGCTGTTAAACAAAACAAAGGGTGGCTATGAGGATTTCCATATAAAAAACATACAAAAATATAGTGTTCCATGTTATGATGTTAAACACATTTATCCAGCACAGGGGTCTCCAACCTGTAGCTCGGGAGTTATCAGTAGCTCTCCACCCCCTTCCAAGTAGCTCGCCAAAGGATTTCTGAATTACATGCATAGACCGTATATATGAGTGGACATAGCTAACGCACTAGCCACCGTGTGCCAAATAGGAAGTTTGCCAGGAGGCTCGTCTGGCTCCTTCTGACTCTGGCTCCAATTGACTTAAGTTAGGATCTTGTGGCTCCTCTCTATGTAACTTCTGCTGTGACCCTTGTTATTTTGGTCTTAAAATATTTGTATTAACTTGCTCTAGGCAAGGCAAGGCAAGGCAAGTTTATTTGTATAGCACAATTCGTACACAAAGTAATTCAAAGTGTTTTACAGAATAAGAAATACATTAAAATCATAATAAAAACAAATCAAAACATAAATAATCATGAAGATTAAAATTAAAAAAGAGAGAAGAGTGCGGAATGAAAACCTTTCAGTTATATGCACAGTTAAACAGAAATGTTTTGAGCCTGGATTTAAACAGCGTCACAGAAGAGTCTGTCTCACATGTTCAGACTGTTCCAGGTTTTAGCTGCATGAACCTGAAACGCTGACTCCCCTTGTTTAGTCGTGACTCTGGGCACCAGCAGGAGGTCGGTCCCTGAGCTCCTCAAGAGTGTGAGATGGTTCATATGACACTAACATGTCACAGATGTACTTTGGTGCTCGGCCATGGAGACACTTGTACAAGCAGAGCTGCTTTAAAGTCTATTCTCTGAGGCACAGGAGCCAGAGCAGAGACCTGAGCACAGGACTTATGTGCTCGTACTTCCTAGTTCAAGTAAGGACCCGAGCTGCAGCGTTCTGGATGTTCTGGATGTTCTGGATGTTCTGGATGTTCTGGATGTTCTGGATGTTCTGCAGCGTCTCACAGCTCGTTTGGAGAGGCCAGTGAGCAGAACATTACAGTATCTAACCTACTGGAGACAAACGCATGGATAAGTTTCTCCAAGTCTGATTTAGACAGTAAACCTTTGATTTTTGCTATGTTTTTTAGATGGTAAAAGGCTGCAGATGTTATTGATTTGATGTGGCTGTTAAAGTTCAAGTCTGAGTCCATTATTACCCCTAGATTTCTTGCCTGATTTGAAGGTTTTAGAGAGAGAGACTGGAGGTGACTGCTGACACTGTCCCTTTGTTTCTGTGGACCAAACACTATGACTTCAGTCTTGTCAGAGTTTAGCTGGAGAAAGTTGTTTTGCATCCACACACTGATCTGTCGGATGCAGTGACCAAGTGAGTCCACTGGTCCATAGTCTCCTGCTGCCAGAGAGACGTAGATCTGAGTGTCGTCTGCATAATTGTGCTAGGACACATTATTGCTGCTTATTAACTGGCCTAATGGCAGCATGTAGAGATTGAACAACAGGGGGCCCAGGATTGACCCCTGAGGCACCCCACAGGTCAGGGCCATGTGATCTGAGACACTTTCAACAAAATACTTCCTGTCTTCTCTACATGATCCTGAATTTTTTCCACTATTTTGTCCATCAAAAAAACCTATTCATAGCACTGAGCCTGGCTCCAGATTTGCTCCTGTAATCATGAGCATCGCGAGCCTCATTTGAGCAGCGCTGAAACGCTACGGGTGACGTCACTCTCTCTTAGTCCATTTCTTTTATACAGTCTATGATTACATGTAATGTGATTATAATTAAAATCATGTTCATTTCCACTGTAAATGTGTCATTTTGATTCCTAACTTGTGCACTAATCAATGGATAATGATTTATGTTTAATAAGCATCTAACTGTGCCCCATCTAAAGTCTGCCATAGCTCTTCTACGTTTTCAATTTCTTGCTACAATGAGCAGCTCTCTGGCATTTTCATTTCATGAAAGTAGCTCACCAGAGGAAAAAAAGTTGAGACTCCCGATCTAGCATTGATTCATTATAAGTGTTTCAGTTGTACAAAACCTGTAATGTTTTATATATAAATAGTTGTCTCCACTGAGATCATCTCTATCGTGGAACATTCTAGACAAAGATGATGGACAAAGTGTCGATCATCACAATAATAAATCATAATACCGAAACTTTGCCAATAAAAATTATGTTTTTTTAATATATATATAATTAATTTCTTATTTATTTCTATATTTCTAATAAATTAAATGTTAATTGCTAATACATAACATTTTCAGATTATTATTTTGAAAATGCTCTGAAAACAATGTAATCCTACGTTTAATAAGTTTCACTTTTTTTTCCCCACTGTTTTTGTGGCTTCTCGGTTCATACACGTCATGTCAACGGATTTTAACCAACTAAGAGGTGCAGCATGTGCAGTTTAAAGGACACGACTGAGAGACATTTGGACTGTGTGAAATGAGCGTTTGATTTGCCTATATCCATTGAGACCGTGCAAAACACTTTCCTAGGAGCGAGCTATGGAACTTTGTGATGCTACAGGATTTCACAGCAGAAGAAATACACTGAGGGACTGGCCCATTTCATCACCAAACGAAACAACCAACTGAGTGAAGTAAGAACAAGGCCTTTCCTGTTGTGTTCATGTCAGGGAATTCTACCCTAAGACATCAAATTACATTAAATAAAGACACACCAAAACGAGACGGTAATTTACTTGCGCAAGGAGAGTAAAGCTGTCATCTACGCCGTCTGACCCTACTTCTCTGACAGCTACTCCCCAACAGCAGCTTTTATTGAAGTCATTTCACAGATAACAATACAGTACATTATGTTAAACTCATGATGTTTACCATTACGTTGTTTCTCCCGGTACATTATCTTCAGCAAGATCACCTGATACAGCTTGAACACAACAAAACAAGACAAAAACAAAAAGCCAATGTTGCTTTTTGTCAGAACGGAAAAACCCAAAAACGCAATTGTTGATAACTCTAATCACACACACAAATGATTATGATTTTCATACTATTTAAAATAACACAGAAATTCTTTCACAGTTCACCCGGTCCCTTCCTGGACACTGCTGTGATGTTGGAGGACACAGGCACTTTTGGCTTTTCCACAGAATCTGCTGACTCCACCGGACCAGTCGTCCTGTCAAACTGCACTGAGACCTTTGCCTGAGACACAAAGGCGACTGAGAAGCACGGTGTAAATTTAGCTGAATTTTTCTCTGGGTCATTAAATATCTTGGACAATGGACAGAATGCTCAAACCTGTCCAAGCAAATTCTAGATGAGGGAACATTGCTATAAAAGGGCAAAAGTTAGGTTAGGTTTATCTAAACATTAAAAACAAGAAGAAAGACAAGAGATTAATTCAGTTTTACTCATGAGGAGAACGGCAGAGAGTGGGTATCAAAACCAACAGTCTCCACACGTTCTGATGACTCAAGGCCGTTCTCCTCTTTTTATTTCATTAGGAGGCCCTAGTTACAGAATGATAATTCTCAAGGGGAAGGGGAAACCAGCAAAGACATAATAAGAAACTGGTGCAGCTATGCATAGTACAAACACATAAAACATGATTAACAATCAGGAGGTGCCTTAGGTCAGACACCATCATAACTCTTGCATGTGTGACAGTGGAAGTTGGCTTCATGTGAGGAATCATCTCGAGGTTCACTAGAGCGATAGGACACTGCACACAGTTGTCAAACACACAGAGGTTATTCAACAAGTGACAAGTGATTGGTACATTATAAATCAAAGAATTGTAGTACATAAATGGTTAACTCATAGGCCTAGAATATCATACAAGTATTTAGCAAATATGGGATAATAAAATTATTCTGACAAGCTCTAAAGTTAAAATTAAGCAGTTAGTATGAGCTCGCCGTCAATCGAGATCTCTATATCTGGCCCTGGTGCAGCACCTCCAGGGCAGAAGAAGGGCACAGGTTGGGGTTACCGCAGATGAGCTGAATCGTCGGCTGTCCAACTGCATAAACGAATCCCCAAACTCAACCACTGTTTAGGAAGAAGCCCACACAAGACCACGGGAACACAGAACCGAACGAAACACCCGAGAACAAATAACAAACTCACAGGGTTTTTATATGCGAGTAGCGGACACCACATATTTTTACTGCTACAATAGCCATTTTACAGTGTTATTAGTTGAAAAACAGCATGACATTTTAACCCAATGTGTATGACTCAGGTCTTTTTTTCTTTTTTTTTTTTTTTAAGTATAGAGATGTTGGCGGAAACCTTATGCAAGCCCCTAGTGCAGAACAATACAGGATCATAAAGTACAACTTATTTAACCTAATTATTTGTGTTCATTCATTACACAGTCAAAGGAACATCTGGAAAAAACGTTGTCATAATGTGAATAATCAATCAACTTGCATAAAAAAAGGTAATACAAAGCAAATATATTTTTATGTACAGCTTTCATTGTGTTCCTTTGCAGTATACTTCTGGGGAGGAGACTTCAGGGTAATTCTGACGCCAGTGAACCCCTTTTCTTTGAGATATTGCTCTATCTAAACAAAAGGAAAATAATGTTAATTACCACAATAAGCCACATATTCAAACAAAAATTCATGACTGAAATAGTACTTTTTCTTGTTGTAACAGCTGTCTGTAGTTGTCTGGATCAGTCATGTCCAAATCGGAGCGGAACTTAATCCGGACAAGATGAGACGTCTTTTTCTTACCTGCTTTTAAAAACCAAAGAAAAAAACACTCATAAAGTTATATAATTATTATTGTTGTTGTTGCTGTTGTTACTGTTACTGTGTCTGAAATGTGGATTGGACAGAAGGTTATAAAAACACATTTCTAATTACATTTGAACAAATAAACTAAATCAGACAATGAGGCTCATTCATAACACGAAACAGGCGTACAAACCTGTTCAGTCAAGACCATATTGAATCATCTCTATCTCTGATCAGTCTGTTGATTATGTGAGTAGCTTCTAGTATTCTAGTATTTCATTTCTGTTTATGAGATTTTACAAAAAGCAAACAGCGATGGTTTATGATCAGGGGTTTGGAGTGAGTTCACATATTCCTGAGATTCTTTGGTGGCCTGATTCAAAGTGTTGTTAATATCTACTAGGCCTATTGGATCATTATCTGACAACGACAACAACAAACTGAAAAATATTCTAGAGAATGCAGGGAGGATGATTAAACTGGAAGGATTTGTACTGAACAGCTTTGTAATGGACGACCAGTGATGCTGAGAACCTGTTTGATGACTTGAAGTGAATCCCTTTAGGCATTGGCACAGAATCATCTGAATAATTTCAGTTCATTTGTGCCAGATGACATCAGATTGTTGTGCAAGCATTAACACAAAATGTGTGTGTGTGTGTGTGTGTGTGTGTGTGTGTGTGTGTGTGTGTACTGTATGCTGAAGGTCAAACATTTCAACAGTTTGTTTTTGTTGACAATGCCTGTCCATTTTTTAAGTTCAGGCAACATGACTTTATCAGTTAGATCTTCTCCTTATATTTGTACTTATTTCAAGTCAAATAAAAACATTAAGTCATTGTCACGAGCAGAGATATGTCATTCCAGTGTGTTACCTCCATGGCAGAAGAAGGGCAGTGTTTGGTCACAGCTCTGGGGGAACCACAGATGTGCTGAATCCTCGGCTGCGCACTGTTCCCGGGCTCCATTCGCTCCCCACTTCGTAAAGGTAAGTTTGGTGCCGTCAGACCAAGTCCACTCAATATATGGATCTCGGTACAGGCCGATCCAGGTGTAATAAGAGCCAGAGGTTGAAAAGACAGAGTTCATCAGGTTGGTATCAGATGAGTTTTCGATCATTGCCAGGTCTGTGTAGTGTTCTCTGCAGTAAGTCACTGCATTGACCCAAGTACGTGTTGTGTTGATATAATGATACTGTTTTGTGTGTCCAGCTGTAAAAGGGACAAAATTCTTTAGTTTTGACAGTTCACTAACACACATTAGACATGTTTAAAAAGCAGTTTCAGGGTTTAGGTTACAAACTGAGTTCATATTGTTGTGAGAGCAGATGGAGCAGGAGAGGAGCCCTGGTCGTGCATGTCGACACACACAACTGTTCTTTGAAATCCAGCTACACTCGCTCCACTCCCATCCCTGTGTGCTCACACCATCTCCATAGTTTATCATTTCCATCATTTAACTTGTTGTGTCTGACAGGAGTCAATTTCAGGTGTATCCTTACTTGTTGCTCTGAGGTTAGAAAATGCTCGTGTAGGACATTCTTTTCTTTGAACGCATTTATCAAATCCCTGGTCGTCCAAGGAACCAATGGATGTTTGTTTTGCTTACTACATTGTTTGAAAGAAGAGGTTTTATCATATCATTCTAAAAAGATTTCCAAGAAGGCAATGCTTTGTGCTTTATTTTTATCAGTCTCTTTCATAATCCCACTACAATCATAGTTTCTTAGTTCATTTTTTAATTCCATCTATATTCCTTTTTACCTCTGTTGAAGACATGTTTTCCTTGTCCAGGAGTTGGGCCTGATATTAGCTTAATTAATGTAGTCACTTTTATCCACATCTTTCTATTCTTTTGGGTTTGTCTTTGTTTAGGATGTCAAGATGATTAAATCAATCAATAATCATGATTAGTGAGATCACAATAATTATACAAACAGTAAAATTTGTGACCATTTTAAAAGCAATCTGTCTCTGTAATTTACTTTGTCCAGTTGAAGGTTTGAGTTCATAAAGTTGGTCACGTATAAGAGGAATAGTGATAGAACGTGTGAATTTAAGCAAATGAATGATTTTGCTGTTGTTTGGTAACTGTTTAGAACTTCAGTAGTGTCCTGTTTTCGATTTGTTTTCGTGTTTTAGGTAACTCAATGAAAGCAAAAGAAGATCTCACCTGTGTAACATAAAAAAGGATGAGCATGATTACAGTAATGGTCAAACCACTTTCCATCTGCAGCATCAGCTGAGACGCAGAGGTCCACTGCAGCAGGATGATTTGTTTTCCAGTTGCTGAACGATACAAGATTTGCAGAACGTTCCAGTGGCAGACCATTTCCAGGGATTAGGATCCATCACAGGTTTCCATAGGAGATCGTACAGTCCGATCCAGGCCAGTCCAGTGTAACCCTCCGATCTGTTCAGAGCACTTGCCTCCTCCACACTCGTGACTGTGGCCAGGTCGACGTAGTTCTCTCTGCAGAACTTCTGAGCCTCGTACCAGTTCAGCTTCTGGTTAATAAAATGATATTCATGTCCATTTATGCTTGGGGTAATGCTAATCGCTGAAGAAAAAACAAACAAAACATTAACATATTAATATTAAACACAAATATAAATAAAAAATGTTCCAGACTTACCACAGAGCAGGAGTATTATAGAAATCATGATACTGAAGACTTGATATATCTGAAGGTCAGACAACTCCAGGTCAAACAAGAGCACAGACAATCTGTCCTGTTTGTGTCAAAGCAGCCCATTGTCACAGGAATTATATACAGATATTTGCAATTCAAACAAGGGGCTACTGTCATTTCCCTGTACTTGTCAAACAAGACAAAGAGACTTGCAAAACTTTTTTTTTTTAAACCTGAAAATATAATGTGAAAATAACATGCAAATGAAGTCAAAATAGTTTTGAGGCACTCTTGTGAGAGTAAAAGATGTCCTGTCCATATTTGTATATCCAACATATTTTATTTCAGCTGGTTGACATTTAAGTCGGGCATGACATAGCCAATGGCAAAGTTATTCAAATTCCTGGATGTGGAATTGTTGCGAAAGATGTAAATTGCCCCTTATTGTTGGCATGAATGTTGTAATGACCTGCTGGGGAAAAAGAAGAACCTATGGACCTGCCAGGAGACATTGGAGTGGCCAGAACTTTTGGAGTGGTAAGAAATGGCAGAATTCCTGTACACATGTGTGACCTGCACCTCTACAGTCTGTACATCTGTAGTTACCAGAAGCTGATGTGAATCATGAGCTGCTTAAGACAACTGAAATGTGCAAGAGCCAGGCAAACCATTAACAGTGTAACATCAGATAATGGCAGAACTGTTACAGATCAGATGAACGATGCTTTGCAAAGTTACTAACTTGTATAGCTCTTATAATACCAGTAACCCAGATCTTCTCACTAATTTCATTAGAGATTTACAGATTCTGGCTTTGTCTCCGAATGAGGTCTCCAGCTTGGAAGCACCTTTACAACAGCAGGAGATCATGGTGGCAAATAAATCACTAAAATCTCCAGGCAGTTTGCAGAGTGAGTTTTATGCAACATTTGCAGAAAAATTATGCAATTTTGGCCACATTATATACAGATTATGTGTTCTTCTCAATAGTTTAAATGAGGCCTGTGCTACCTTGCTCTCAAAAAATGAATAAAAACACCCTGGAGTGTGGGTCTTACAAGCCCATTTTACTTTTGAATTCTGACTATAAAATTTTAGCTAAAGTTTTGGCCCACCAATCAGATTAGGCATTCAATAGAGTGAAATGGGATAACCTGTTTGAGACACTTTTTTTTTTTTTTTTTACCCAGGATACTCACTGTGGCTCCCTGTCCATCAGTCATAGTGCTTACTAAAGCTGTTTAGTCCACATCAGGGCACCCGTTGTCAGGGCTGTCCCCTCAGTCCTCTTCTCTTTTTTTCTTTTTTTAAACCTTTTTGTACCTTTTTGTAAGTGTGGGTTATTTTCACTAAATATGGCTGACTCCATATTGGCAAAAGTTACAAGCTATGATTGCTAGGCATCGTTTTGTTTATCTCTGTGACTTTCTTCTGATCCTCATTCATTGCTGGCTGTAAATGACACATGGAATTCCATTATCTAAAAGCCTGACAATTAATAATCCTATAGTTCACAATTAAAATTCTCATGAAGATCAGTTTGTGTAGCTCAATAGCACCTAATATATGTTTTTCTCTCCTTCAGTATGCAACATTACATTTCATGGGTGACTGAGGCAAGAGCTGTTTTTTTTTTTAAATGACTTATTTTTTGAAAACACATTGCTTCACTTTTTTATGTCCCCAGGATCTTCAAATTACCATTAATGAATGAGACTGGGACTGTGTTTTTAGGAACATTTACTCATCCTGAGTGTGTGCAAACATTATCTTATTCAAACATTGTCTTATTCAGTTCAAAGTGGTACATAGAGTACATCTTCAAAAATCTAAATTGGCCAAGATGTTCCCTCCAGTTGAGTCAACTTGGGATAGGTATAAATCAGTGGGGCACTTTGACTGTGAGGTCTTTTCTTCTATATTTGGGATAAAATGACTCAGAAACGTCTTATGTTTTCAGTTTTATTGGCCCGTTGGTTCTGATACATTTGAAGTGGAAACGGTGCTGCACAGTATCCCACTGGACTAAATATGTGTTATTTCATCTTAAATTTAAGAAAATTAGATTTGTCTTGAAGGGCTAAGAAAAGATTTTTTTTTTTAAGTTTGAAGACCTTTCTGATCTTTTTTGACCAATCATCTGCACATGAATGACTTTTTATATGGTATATTGTGGCTGGCTTGGTTACTGAAGGTCAAAGATTTTGTGTGTGAAATACACATATTTTTTCATACACTGAAAAAAAAAAGTTGCTGGATTTGCGTAAAAAAGTTATGGACAGCGGTTGCACGCAATAAAATTATGTTTAGGCTTTGAAACTTTTTTCGATCCCCTCTACACATATTTTTCTCGGAACATGAACATCACTTTTTCATGTTGATGAAATTTGAACAAATCATGCTGAATATGCATATTTATCTTATGGTACCTTATCATGAAATGTATAAGTATGTATAATTTAATTTAATTGATCTAATTCTGTAAAAGAATACAAAAACAGTCTTTAGTTTTCCACAGTTCTGTATTGTCTTAAACAGAATCAAACACAAAGAGAGCACAGGGACAGAGACACACAGTTTGGAGCTGGACAGTGTGAAGATTTATTCCAGTGAAGAAGCTCTGGTCTCTGCCTGTGGACACACGAATAACACATGATGATCACATTCTGATGATCTACTCTGTTGTACATGTTTAAATACACTTAAAGTACTTATTACTACAATAATGGACCAGAACAGAAGAACAAGAACATTAGAAGTGTATCTGCAGAAACAAAACTCACCATGTGCTGCTTTTCTTCCTCTAAACACAGTAACAGGGAGGGCATCTGGTATAAAGTCTCCTAATGCCACATCACCTTGTACAAAACACGATAACAGTTTCAATAGGAAGTTCATTTTGAAAAAAAAATGTAAAATAATTTCTAGTTGGTTTACTTACTTTGTTCATCTGTGCTCTGTGTTTTGTTGGTTCTCAAACATCTTCCTTTTTTCTGAAACATCAACTATAACATTCATGAACTTCCCCACAGCTCCAGCAGAGCTCTGGACGTCACTCTGTGTTTGTAGACGACTCTGGAAGCAAACACAATTCAAATCTTAGTACAAGTGTCACACTCTTGTAGATGGACAGTCAAAAACAATTTGTTTCAAGGAGTCCTTACATTAACTCTAATTTCAAATAAAACAACACAAACATGTTTTAACAATGACGACATTCTAGGCCGGAGAAGCACATAATAAAATCTTTGAAAAGTCTCACCTCCAGATCAGTTCTCATAATCCTCCTGCTCCACACTGTGTGTCTCTGCTCCTGTATCTGTCCTGTGTCCTGTTACATTTGAATTTTCCCTCCAAAAGTTTTGGGGAGGAGAATTCCAGAGGGAGGAGCCTCACCAGAGATTATAATAAAGTCATGTTTCCTCAACCTGATTAAAACATGCAGGTCTCACATCGGCCACAATCAAGCGATGTTTGTAAGATTTAAACATGCTGGACAGAGAAACGTAAAAAAGTGATGTTATTGTTGTCAAATTTGTTTTTGCAATTTGAGCAACCCCTCTCGGACCGTTTTTTCAGTGTATTTTGGATATGACAGTGGACATGTTGTTATTGTGTTGTGAGGTTGCTTATATATATATATATATATATATATATATATATATATATATATATATATATATATATATATATATATATATATATATATATATATATATATTATTTTTTTTTTTCGCAGTAGTAAAATGTCATAAATATATTAAACACAGAAATAGTATTCACATCCAACTGTGCATGGAACAATTATTAATTCTAGTAAAAAAGCTGAATTATTTAGAATAACAACACACATTTTAACTACAGTATATAGTTGTGTACAGTATATAGTTGTGTACTGTATATAGTTGTGTACTGTATCACAGACTCACCACCCAGTACAAATATTCAAATAATCATGTTGCCTGTGTTAAAGAAATGGTCTAACGACTGGAGTTGCTCTGGGTCATGTGTGGATGCCCAGACAGGGAAATTATTTTTCATATATTATTTTCATAACAATTTACAATACAAACACTGTGACGCTGCCATTTCCCTGTATGAACACCGCCTATTCTGAAAGTAATCATTTTATTACTATTTTCATGAGATGAGAAAATGCACAACAAAGACTGAGGTAAATGTTGCACATGTGTTTGTTGTTTCTTCTGTCATGGTTCAATCCAGATTTGACCATTAGCTGGATGCCTCTCACACCTTTCTCCTTCGTTTATGCTGTAACACTCCTGTCCAGTATGGAGTTCCCTTTTGGATTCTGTGACATTAACTAAACTTAATGGCTTTGTTTTGTTATGCTGAGCAATAACTTTACTAAAAGGAGGGAAGGAACCAGTGACCAAAGTGAAGAAATATCATGATACTGTATATGAGTAGTGGTGGTGGTTGTTGTTAGCACTGTCCTGAGCTTGTACAGTTTCTCCATGGAAGGCACACAGGGAAGCACACTGATCTGACAGAGGCACAGGCTGTGTTAATGTAGTTCTGTTTATTTTGAACTTTAGTGTTTTCTTTACATCCAGTGTCTTTCAGATTGTTTTGTTATTCAGTTCACTTCTTACATTGTACCAGCCCATTCACACAGCATACAGTTTACACACAGTTGATCTCCAATGTCATCACGGCCAGAACGAGGACCAGCCGGCAGAAGACCAAGACCAAGGTCAAATCAAAGGCAGCAGTGGCTGTGCTGGGGCTCGGGTCACTTACATCACTTAGTCTCCAAACTCAGCCTGATGTTTGGGGAGAAGCCCACACATAATATGACCAATATGACCACAGACCTACTGAGCTAATGTGTGCCCCAGAAGGTCCATCACTGCCCCACAGAACTGTTGAATGGAGCTCCCAGCACCACAGCTACTGGCATTAAGCTCCTTTGAGGACAAGACACCAGAGAAGGAGTAACAAACTCATAGGGTTTTTATATGGGAGTAGAGGTGGTCCCACTGGTGGGCAAGTACACACATATACTGCTACAATCCCATAACAAAGGCAGGTGCTAATGGCTCTGATTTACAGTGTTACCTCCAGTGTACACTGACCACAAGGGCAGTGAGGTTCGGGTTCGGTGAGATTTTACTTGTATGCCCCACTGACTGTAATCTTTGCTGCTGCAGTCACAGCTGGAGTGTTGAAACTGCACTCCTGAGACGACGTACTCATGGGGATTCACCCTCTGGTCAGAAGTTCACAGGATAGATCAGCATGTACAAGAAGCCGTGTTGGTATTTCACACTACAACCACTTTCTCTTGCATTTGGAAAACATTTATTGTGCTTTTGGATACTATGACTATTTACAATGGGTAAGTACATTTGCATAGTACCAGGAGTGTGCAGGGATATTTTATTCTGAAAATACACCGGATCTGTCAGTTCTGTGCTTATGATTTCCTGTTTTGCTCATGTGATTTTGTCAGCTTAACCTCTGAGACCACTGAGGTGTAAAGTTAGACTTGTTTGGGGTTCTTTCCACTTTTTTTTAAGTATAGAGCTGTTGGTGGAACACTTTTGCAAACCTCTAGGGCAGAACAATATAGGATTACAAAGTACAACTTACTGATACTAATTATGGTTAACACCTAAAAGTGAATTTTCCATATGTCATATATGTGCCCTTTAAATGCAAACCAGAAATTATTATTTGTGTTCATACTCTAAAGAATCAACTTGCATAAAAAAGTCAAATACAAAGTAATTTAACATGTACATCTTAAATACAACTTTCAACTTCAAGCTTCTTTGAAATAGGCTTCCGGGTTGGTGTTTTTATGGTAATGCTGACGTCAGTGAGCCCCTTTTGTTTGAGATGTTCCTCCATCTAAACAAAAGGAAAAATAAATACATATGATAAACTACATATTCAAACAAAAACCCATGACTGAAATAGAAACTTGTAAACTTGCCTGTTGTAACATCTTTATGTAGTTGTTTGCACTGGTCATGTCCAAATCAGATTGGAACTTAATCCGGTAAAGCTTAGACTTCTTTTTCTTAGCTGGTTCCAAATACCAAAGAAAGAAAGTATTAATAAGGTTATATTATTATTATTGTTGTTGCTGTTGTTACTGTTAGTGCAGAACTTTGGAAACTGTTTATGAAAAGTGCTATATAAATAAAGTGGCATTGATAGATTGGATTGTAGCTGAAGTGCAAATGGATGAATGATGTGTAAACAGCATTCAGATGAACTCTGTCTACCTGTGACCAAAAAGCATATCTGAGCAATTCAGTCAAGACCATATTCAGTTCATCTGTATTTCTGATCACTCAGCTTCGAGTATTTAGGAACAAACATGGATAACAGCCAAGATTCAGGGGCATGTTTTTAGTTATAGGAGAAACTGGAGCAGCCGGAGGAAACCTATCCAGTCACAGAGAAAACATGCAAACTCCACACAGAAAGGCCCCACACCGCCCCTGAACTCGAATTAATCTGGATCTTAATCTGGAGGATCTGTATTAAACAGTTTTGTGAAGGATGTCAAACTGAGCAGTGGTGCTGACTAACCTGTTTGATGACTTGTATTTATAATTTCATGATGGTGATCCAAAGACAAAATACGTCTGGGGCGCACATGTTTGTCCCATGGCAACAGAGTGGTTGACTGCTTTTTTTAACATCATATCATGGGATTTTAACCACTAAGCTGAGCAGGATGTGCAAAGGACACAAGAAAGGGACAGTTGGACTGTGTAAAATCAGCTGATTGTTTTTCCCATATCCATGGAGACTGTGCAAGAGGCTGTCTAAGGATGTAGCTATGAACATGTGAGATGTTACAGGCTTTTTACACCACCCCTGGCAGCAAACGTGGAAGAAGACCTTTCAGAGGAAACACTTTGAGGGAATTTACCATTTCCTCACCAGCTGAAACTGTCTCAAGAATAACAAAACTACTTTGGCCTCTCCATTTATGTCATTCCAGTGTGTTACCTCCATGGCAGAAGAAGGGCAGTGTTTGGTCACAGCTCTGAGGGAACCACAGATGTGCTGAATCCTCAGCTGCACACTGTTCCCGGGCTTCATTCGTTCCCCACCTCGTGAAGACGGGGATGGTGCGATCAGACCAAGTCCACACACTCTTTGGCTCTCGGTACAGGCCGATCCAAATAATAGCCGACCCAGTAGTTGACACAACAGAGTTCACCTTGTCGCTGTCAGTTGAGCTTTCGATCAGTGCCAGGTCTGTGTAGTGCTGTCTGCAGTAAAGCACTGCATTGGCCCAAGTAAGTGTTGTTGCAAAATAATGATACTGCTTTGTTTGTCCAGCTGTAAAAGGGACAAAATCCCTTAGTTTTGACAGTATAACAAAAACAGTTTCAGGGTTGACATTACAGACAGAATTCATATTGTTGTGCAACAGAGCAGGTGGAGCAGGAGAGGAGATCTGTATAATTCTGTTTTGCTTATTGTATGTTTTACTCCACTGTAAATGTTGTTCAGCGCTTTGATAAGCTTTGGCTGTTTTAAATAAGCTTTACAAATAATTGATTTAATAATTTGATTTTGCTTCCTTTTGGTTTGTCTTTGTTTAGAACAGGGTGATCAAGATTATTGGATTAACTGATAATCAGAAGTAGGGAGGTCAAAATTAAGACTTTAGAATCTAGTGTTCAAAAAAGATCATTTAAATATATAGTACTTTTTTATCTGCATTTACTTTATCATTCAGCAGGTTTGAGTTAATAAAGTTGGTCATATGCTAGAGGAACAGTGATGTGTTCGATTTTAGACTTACTTTAGCTCAAGTTCAGAGCCCTGCTCTAAATAACCCCAATGAAAGCAGAGTACAGATCTCACCTGTGTAACATAAAAAATTATGAGGATGATCACAGTAATGGTTAAACCACATTCCGTCTGCAGCACCAAGTGAGACGCAGAGGTCCACTCCAGCAGGATAATTTGTTTTCCAGTTGCTGAACCACGTAGTTTTTCCAGTGGCAGACCATCTCCAGGAATCGGAGTTCACCACTGCTTTCCAAAACACATCATACAGTCCGATCCAGGCCAGTCCAGTGTAATTCTCCAGTCTGTTCAGAGCTCCTGCCTCCTCCACGCTGGTGACTGTGGCCAGGTCCAGGTAGTTCAATCTACAGAACTGTTGAGCATCGTGCCAACTCAGCTTCTGGTTAATAAAATGATATTCAAATCCATTTATGCACGGAATGGTCCATACAACTATAGAAACAAAAGTAGAAATGCACAGATTATGAGTGGGAAAAGCAAAACAAGAACTCAAATGTATTCCAAGCTTACCACAGAGCAGGAGTATTGAAATAATCATTGCAAGAGTTGTGTTCTTCCACCTCCTCTTACGTGTCTCGACTCCAGCTCAGATGAAGAAGACTGGCTAATGTCCAAACCAACAATATAACTTAAGACATTGGGAATAACTCCTGTTAATTTACATTGCAAACCATGTGGAGCAGTCATTTCCCTGTACACGTCAAATAAGGACAATTTCAAATTCAGATTCACATAAAAATGTTTGTACAAGTATAGTGCAACGAAATGCAGTTTTAGTATCTCACCTGTGTGTAATTAGAAATTATTAGATACAAATTTACATATGGCAGAATATTATAAAACAGAGGACAGTATAATATGTGCATATAGCAAATCATTACTTTTACATTACTTAAGTGCATGATAAAGTACATACATTTTAAAGTGCAAGTTTAAAAGTGTCCAGACTGGAGGTGATAAACTGCATTCAGACTGTGGCACTAAAACACACGCTGGACTCTCCTCTGGTTGGATGCCCCCAATGTGTGTCTTGGACACTGTGGACAAATGTTGGACAAGAATACTTAAGGCATGTCCAGGGCGTTGCTGTGCCTGGTTTTCCTGTTCAAGAGAGTGGCTTTAGTGTACTTATTACATAAAACCCATCAGTGGAGGCGACTGGTTCAGCTTTCTCTTCCTTCGCTTTCTTCTGGATAATGACGTCGGTATGTCACTGGATAGAAGTCCCTGATTGGTTGAGGCAGTGTGTCCAACACCAAAAGTTCAGTTTTTTCAACTTCTGGTGTCAGATGCCTGAACGCTCAAGACACACTGTGTCAGTGTAAGATTCTCGACTTGTTGACACCTGAAGACCCGTCACAAAAATGCAAGTCACCCTAGAGCAGGGGTGTCAAACTCATTTTGGTCCGGGGGCCGAATCCAACCTACTTTGATCCGAAAGGGGCCGGATCAGAAAACTCATGTCATATAAACCCCAAAAATAACAATAACTTCGAATATTTGTGCAGCGAAACGCAAATCTATTACAGAAATCTTTTTAAATTGATTAACTCTTTATTATAATATTATAATATCATGAACAACCTGAAACTTGAAGAAAAATTCAATTTCAACACAATGTTTTAACAACAACTTGTATGCAAACAGGAATAAGTCAATTTTTCTTGGAAAATCCTGCACTCGGCTCCACTTTTCTCATGTTGGACATTTTGTTGATGAGGGTGTCACGGTCAACAGTCAAAACGATCGTCCTTTAAGAGCATTTGGAAAGAGACAAGTCTTCATTTGTGCTGCTCTGGTGGGAGGGACCACGTACAGAGACGCTGGAGACACTGCTATGCTAAGCCCTGCAGAAAATTAAATATATATTAAATATAATTAAAATATTTTAGTAGAAATCACCCAAGGGCCACATTAAAGGTCTTGGAGGGCCGGATCTGGCCCCCGGGCCTTATGTTTGACACCCGTGCCCTAGAGCCTACTTAGACTTTGCATGCAAACTGGACGCCTTGATGGGCCAGTCTGAACTCAGCATACATACTAGTATATATATACTCTGGAGGAATTTAAAGCTGGAGACTCAATGGTTATCTCACTGATGTCTGTAGGGCTGTGTACTCCTCCTCCTCCCTCCTGAAGTCCACGATGATCAGTGCAGCATGCAGACAGGAGCTGAATCTCCTGTCTATAAGCAGTCTCATTGTTGTTGTGGATTAGGCTGATTACAGTGGTGTCCTCTACAAATTTAGTAATAAAGTTATAGTCAGACACTGGTTTGAAGTCGTGGGTGAAGAGAGAGTACAGGAAGGGGCTGAGAATACAGCCCTGTGGAACTCCCGTATTGACTGTAACAATGGTGGCGCAAATGTAACCGAACCTAACATGTTGTGACCTGTTGCTTAGGAAGTCCATAACCCAGCTGCAGAGTGAGGCGTTGATGCCTCGATGTGCAAGCTTATTCATTTAGATGTAATGACAGCGTTGAAAGCTGAACTGAAATCAACAGATAACATTCTTGCATATGTATTGTTATGGTCCAAGTGTGACAGTTACACAGTTCAGGACGGGAGATGACTTCTGTGCTCCTATAACTGCAGGAGGCAAAATGGTCAGAGTTCAGGTGGGAGGGTTGACTTGTTGTGCGAGGACAAGCCGCTTAAGGCACTTCATAATAATAACTGGTGTAAACGTTATGGGGCAATAGTCTTTTTTTTTTTTTTTTTTTTATTTTATATATATATATATATATATATATATATAGTTTTTAAGCATTTTGACACAGTAGCTTGAGCAAGAAACAAATTGAACATGGTGGAAAACTGATGTCAGCTGCTCTGTGCATGCTTTGAGCCCTGGGAATTTGTATGGCTCAGTGCAGTATAGACATTAGCAGAAGAAGTGTGAGATGATGGTGGTCCAAGGGAAGTGCACATTTAGTGGCAGTGCTTTCAAAACAAGCATAAAACCTTATGTTATTAGGTTCTTTTTTTCAGACCTAGAGTGTTATTTCATACCTGACAGTTTCGACTTCCTCAGAGTGGTCACGTGATGTTGCTGTGACGTGTCCAGTCAGCTGATTTAAACAGGTTTTGGCGCCGTCTTCCTACCGGTGGAGGCAGGACGACAGCGCCATCTGCAGTCCGACTTCCTCAGGACAGCATCCCAGGTGTGTGAGAGTAAAAAAGCCCCCTCGTCCCGGTTTACAGTCCTGTGGGCACGTTTCCTTATTTCGATTGCTTCTTTAATCCAGCGGCGATGTTTGTTTTCCTCTGTCCCAATGATCTTTGCTTTTTTACTCTCACACACCTGGGATGCTGTCCTGAGGAAGTCGGACTGCAGATGGCGCTGTCGTCCTGCCTCCACCGGTAGGAAGACAGCGCCAAAACCTGTTTAAATCAGCTGACTGGACACGTCACAGCAACATCACGTGACTCTGAGGAAGACGCTAGTGAGCAGTCGAAACTGTCAGGTATGAAATAACACTCTAGGTCTGAAAAAAAGAACCTAATAACATAGAATATTGGAAGACCAAATGAATCTCATTGGACCAAGCATAAAACTGATTAAGATTAGTGCTGTGAGTGTTGAGGTGTTCAGTGAGAGTGCACACATTTATGAAGCTGTTTTTATATTTTATATTCAGTGTTGGGAAGGTTACTTTTAAAATGTATTCCCCTACAGATTACAGATTACATATTCCAAAATGTAGTTTGTAACATAATCCATTAAGTTACTTAAAGTGAGTAACGTAATCTGAATACTTTGGATTACTTGATATTGTCATGCTTTTTTCACTTGTTTTGTATATTACCATTTGTCATTTAATAAATAAATTTAAAATATATATATATATAAATAATATAATATATATAATATATATATATTGTATATGTATGTTTTTTTAAAACTACATGAATGTAACAACCACATCCTGAAAATGACCTAATACTTGACCACATAAAAAATATTATTGATGGAGAAATTATTTTTATATGAAATCACAATTATGTCCACCTACTCTTAGTGTCATATTAGTATTAGTTTAGTCCTAGTTTTAGTTTTAGTCCTAGGTTTTAGTCCTGGTTTTAGTTCTGGTTTTAGTCCTGGTTTTAGTTCCTGGTTTTAGTTCCTAGTTCTGGTTTTGGTTTTCCTGGTTTTAGTCCTGGTTTAGTCCTGGTTTTAGTGGTTTAGTCCTGGTTTATTTAGTTCCTGGTTTAGTCCTGGTTTTAGTCCTGGTTTAGTTTTCTGGTTTTAGTTCTGGTTTAGTTCTGGTTTTAGTTCTGGTTTTCTGGTTTTTTCTGGTTCTGGTTTTAGTCCTGGTTTAGCCAAAAATGTGAAAACAGGAAAATACCGCCGTGTAATCCATTTATTTCAACAAAGTAACTGTAATCCAATTACCACTCACTGAAACAGTAACTGTAACTGAATACAGTTACTCATAATTTGTACTCTGATTACGTAACTCCGGTACATGTAATCTGTTACTCCCCAACACTGTTTATATTAGGCTATATGTTTCAAATTGAACATGTATCTGCATAGCCATATTTGTATGATGTTAAATGTTCTCATATCACTTTATTTGGCCGTTTGAATGCGCCGGGCCGGATCGAACTGAATGGAGTTCTGTGGGAGAGCCTGAAGTTTTGAGAAAATTTGATGACAAATCCGATACTTCTACCCGTTACGGCCAGTCTTTTGGTCAGGGTGCATTTAAATCAACAACCTTTATCACACACCTGACCTATTGTGATTCAGTGTGCTAGCTCTTTCCCTCGTCCCCACTCTCCCCTGGCAGCACTGTACTATTAAAGGCTAATGAATGGAGAAACAGTGCTATACAACAAAATTATGGCTAGTTCAACTTCAATACAAAGTGTGCCTGAGCAACTTTTTTTAGGGAGAAATGTGTGTCTTCTCTTCAGCGAGACCCTTCTAACAAGCAAGAAGGGCATCTGGCTGCAGTGTATTTCCTACGGCTCTTATTTTCATTCACACTGGCTACAAGCGGTTAGTGACTTTTGTCTAAACCTCCAAATGCGAGGGAGAGACACTACAGTTTTGGGCAAATTTGAGGCCCTCACAGATAAATAGTGTGTAAATGAACTTGTGGGTGTGACGGAGCTGCTTTGGTGTTTTTATACATTTGTGAATATAGCATAATGATCATAGATTTTCACTATATAGCTGTTACCCACACCTGACCTCACCCCTACGACAGCAGCAGACATGAGACAGACCACTATATGGCAGTGACGTAGTTAGGTGTAAAGCTCGTGTGCATGCTGGGGGGGTTCCTCGATGAGGAGAGGCGCTGTAGGGGCTGCTTTGTTTCCTATAGCGATGGCTTGGTGGGAACCATGTGTGTGAACCAACCAGGACGTAGTGACCATAGATTGTTTATATAAATGGAGATAGCTGACGCCCTAGCCGCCCCATTCTAAATAGGAAGTTCGCATTTGGGCTCTTCTTGCTCCTACTGACCCTGGCCCCCATTGACTTACAGTAGAATATTGTGGTCCCTCACTCTGTATCTGCTGCACTGAGCCTCATCATATTGGTCTTAAAATGTTCATATTAACCCGTAGCCTGGTGTTTTCATTTTGCTATTTTGTACGTTAAAAACATCCTATTCATACTCAGTGTTGGGAGTAATGTATTATAAAAGTAATGTATTACAGTAACGCAGTAATGTAAGGCATTACAGGGGGAAAAATTGTAATATTTTACTCGGTACAAATGTGAGTAACGCGCGTTACAATGCTTTTTTAACCTGGATTGAAGTGGTGGGTTTTTCTTCATAGAAATTCGCTAAAATCACCTTGAAATCAGCAGCGGTGAAACGCCGGAGACGCGGCCGGATAGACCTTCAGTTAACCACGGGCGAAAGGACCGACCCAGAACTCTACGCTGTTTAGACCTGGTTTAGACCTGGGTCACTTCTGGTTTAGACCTGGCTTACAGTCGTCCCTCGCTCTAACGCGATTCACTTTTCGCGGTCTCGCTGTTTCGCTGATTTTTAGAATTTTTTTTTTTTGCGCAATTTTGCATGCCTTTTGTTTTTAGTGTATGAACACGTATTGCGTTCCTCCCGCTGTGTCCTGATCGGCTGAGGGACTCCTGTCTCCTGTACAGTACAGTACAGAATGTGTTCAGCTGCCAAATTTAAATAAATGTTCAATCTGTATCAGTGTGATTCTGAGGTGCTGTATGTCTGCAAGTTTTCTCTCTGACAAAATCCACAACGTCGACGAAATGTTCTGCACCGACAAAGTCTCCTGCGCTCACACCCAAAAGACAGAGGACGATACAAACCATTGCACAAAAAGTTGGACTTCTGGACACGTTGAAGGAAGGTAGAAGTTACGCGCTGTAGCAGAGTTTTGCACCGGGTCTTGTACCCGCAAATAGTTGCTGAAATTAGGACCGCGAGCCCGAGCAGCAGGGTCCATAAAGAGCGATCGGGCGACAGCCGCTCTTACCTCCATGAGGTGCGGAGCAAAGCCGGTCCTTTCTCCTGCGTCACCTTCGAGCCCATCCTGACAGTGAGTCCTGTTTTAGTCCTAGTTCAGTTCTGGTTTAGTCCTCCTCTTCAGTCCTGGAATCAGTCTGAGGTTAGTCCTGTTATAGTCCTGGTTTAGTCCTGGTTTAGACCTTGTTTAGTCCTGGTTCAGTCCATATACGGCTCAAAAGTTCAGCTTTTTCGCAGTTATTTTGGTGAGAGTAACTTAAAGTAATGCAATAGTAATGTAATGCCTTACATTTTAAATGCAGTAATATTGTAATGTAACGAATTACTTTGAAATGACAGTAATAAGTAATAAATAACACATTACAGTTTTAAAGTAACTTGCCCAACAGTGTTCATACTATAGAGCCAGATTCTCCTTTGTAACCGTGAGCATCACAAGCTTCATTTGAGCGGAGGTGAACACTTGGGTGACATCACACTCACTTAATCCTCTTCTTTATTTCTTTATACAGTCTATGGTGGTGATGTGTGCAGTGTTTAACCCAGCCCGTCTAGCACTCCTGTCTTTGTCCTTTGTACTTGTATGTCACAACTGTTTTAGCATGTACTATGTTTCCACAGAGTCCTGTTGGCTATGAGCCTCCTCTATGGAGTAAGAAAGCTGTCAAAAATATTCGTGCGCATAAAAAAGAAATCCGTGCATATTTGGCTGTAGTTGCGCATAAAATAAATATTTGTAAACTCTCAAATGAGTCCAGTCCATAAAATATATTGTGTGTATTTTATCCATCAGAATACGAATTGAAAAATTACGACGTCATGAATTACAATCACGAAATGAAAATTTACGATTACGCTTTCATCAGTACGAATACGAATTCACAGACGGAACTTTACTGTCAAAAATACGTCATCACTTCACAGACATTATTCATCGAGCAGAAGAAACATCGATCAAGATCAAGACTGCGCAGCTCAAGTTTGTAGCAGAGAGTAAAAACAGAGTAATAGCACAAGAAGCTACAACAGCGACCAACAAGTGGGTTAATTAAAATCTATTGTAAAAATGTCTTGAATTCAGGAACCGAACGCTGCTGTATAATATTGTGTAGAAACACCTCCTCTGAACGGGAAATTGCACCTATATGTTAGATAACATAGTGGAGCCAGTTGGCTAACAGACGTAACGTTATCCCAGGGCTAATTAACAAATATCAGGTTCTCTGTATGTTTAGATTAAAACATTCACGACTACAGCCACAGCGAGCATCAGTCAGTCTTCACTTCAGCTGCATTTCTTGCATGAAATGCCACCAACAGTTCCTCGGGACGCTGAAATGTCCCAGTTTACACCAAACTCTACCAAACTGTCCTGGTTACAGACGTCACAGCCAATGAAATGTTACACATTACAGTTTAATGCAGCTTCCAGCATCAATTAATGTTCGTGTTTACAGGCAACACCTTGATATGTTTACAGTATTTACCGGTAAGTTTAACGTCACCGTGACGTGGACGGATTTGCTAATTATAACCCATTATAACTCATGAAAAAAGCATTGTCTGAAATGCAGCTGAAGTGAAGACTGACTGATGCTCGCTGTGGCTGTAGTCGTGAATGTTTTAATCTAAACATACAGAGAACCTGATATTTGTTAATTAGCCCTGGGATAACGTTACGTCGGATGTTAGCCAACTGGCTCCACTATGTTTTCTAACATATAGGTGCAATTTCCCGTTCAGAGGAGGTGTTTCTACACAATATTATACAGCAGCGTTCGGTTCCTGAATTCAAGACATTTTTACAATAGATTTTAATTAACCCACTTGTTGGTCGCTGTTGTAGCTTCTTGTGCTATTACTCTGTTTTTACTCTGCTACAAACTTGAGCTGCGCAGTCTTGATCTTGATCGATGTTTCTTCTGCTCGATGGATAATGTCTGTGAAGTGATGACGTATTTTTGACAGTAAAATTCCGTCTGTGAATTCGTATTCGTACTGATGAAAGTGTAATCGTAAATTTTCATTTCGTGATTGTAATTCTTGACATCGTAACTTTTCAATTCGTATTCTGATGGATAAAATACACACAATATATTTTATGTACGACTGGACTCATTTAAGAGTTTACAAATATTTATTTTATGCGCAACTACAGCCAAATATGCACGGATTTCTGTTCTATGCGCACAAATATTTTTGACAGCTTTCTTACTCCATACTCCTCTTTCATCTGGACTACAGGATCACTGGAGTACTCTAATGTCATGTGCCTCAAGCCAGTTCAGCTCCTGGTTAATAAAATGGTATCCACATCCGACTATGCCTGGAACAATGATTAAGGTTAGACACTGTATTAATATAATAACAAATACACATTTTACGCAGAGCACAAATACTGAAATAATCATGATTTGTTCAGAAACTGTTGTCTCTGTCACAGCCCTGCTTGGATGAAAAAACTGTTGCCTAGAGTTACTTTGGGTCATCTGTGGATGCCTGATAGGGAAATTATTTTCATAACTATTTACAATGCAAACATTTCCCTAAATGGACAATGCTGTTTGTTCTGAAAGTAAATAGTCCTGTCTCTCCCGCCTTTTCCCCTGATTCATGCTGTAGTTCTCCTGTCCAATAAAGTCTTCCCTTTTGGATTCTTAGATATTATTAAACTTACTGGGTTTGTATTGTTGTAGAGAGCACCTGTCTGTCTCTTCTTTTGTCTCCAGGTGGCACCTGGACCTATAAAAGGGCCCCGTCTCTCATGTCATGAATGACAGAATATTTTTCTGTATTTTTTATAGAGAGGAATATATATCATATATCTGTCACCTCATCCTCCTTTAGCAAAGAGGGAAGGAACAAATGACAAAGGTGAAAAAAATATCATGATGCCAGAAGTGCTACAGGCCCCTAAACAACAGTATGACATTTTAACCCATGTGTCCACTAGATGGCAGTAGTTGATCCTCTTTACACAGAGCTTTACAGCTCATCTCAGATCTATATTATAATTCTACTTACTTGTTTATAAAATGTTTAAGTGACATGTTTACTACTTCAACGCAATATTTTCATCACTTTCATCATATGAGTACTTCTTTTGGAACACAAGAAATATGACCCAAGCAGGACTATTTGAAAGAACACAAATTATAAATTCTGTTTCATTAATGCTTTTGTTATACTGTTATACTATACCCTTTGTCAGAAACATGCCTGGTCTTGTGTTTACTTTCATTCATGCTAGTGTCATTAATCCATAAATCAAAAGTTGCCTTTTTGAGCGCTCACAAATGCTCATGTCCATTTTGGCTAATTTAGATGAGTCACTGAGTTAAGCATCTCCTTTGAGCATCTCCTCCTCCTCAGAGCTCATAAACCATCACCGGACTGGTTCTACAATCAAACTGTGTACAAAACAAATTCATTGTTACCATAGCATTCACAGAGGACAAACACTTTATGAAACCTATTATGCAAAATCAACTTTTCAGAGTTTTTAACCATATTATAGCTGTTCCCTCTTCTCCCTGACATCCTGAAAGTTATATTTGGACTGATGTGTGCATGTTTGAATAATCTGTGTTCACTGCCACCAGCATACACCCACTGCTCTGTACTAACTTCATTTTACAATTTTATTTTCTCAATCAGTGACATAGCATCCAGCAGCGTAGCCTAGTCATTTTAATACAATTTTTTTTTTTAAAGTGCTGTTTACTGCGGTGATGTGCAGCTGTCCTCAGCCGGGGTTAAGGATGTGTGGGTGGATATGTCAACATGGGGCAATGGCCTGGCAAGAACCCAGCTTTAATAAACCTAATATTCCGTTTTAAACACTGTATTTGTGTTTCTTTTGAGTGCGAATCGCTTTATTACATCATCTCAGTTTCTCACGCCTCTATTGTAATGGAATGCAAACAGGTCCAGCGCACTTACTGCTACATTCGCACACAGATACAGAGATACTCACAGATCCCACTGTCCACATGTGTCACAGATACAAACTCTCACTGCTTCCCTTTAGTGCAGACGAGTACATAAACTTCACACTTCACACTTCAGACAGGGCGGAAAGGAAGCCACAGAAGAACATAAACATTTTATTTAGACAGCGCTCCAGACATGAGCCATTTACACTCCGACCTCATCAAATCCATAACACCGACTGTGTTGTGATGATGTTTACGGCAGTTTACGTCAGATGTTTACGTCAGATCCCACTGGGCACTGAAGTTTTCCAAAGCAGTACCGTATTTTCCGCACTATTAGGCGCTCTGGATTAGAAGACGCACTGTCATTAAATGGTCTGGACCTTAAACGAAACGCAACAGTTCGATGGGTCAGTGGGACTTTGTTTGTGGCGTTCACGGTGACTCTGGGGTTTGTTCAGTTGTGGCGTGTAGGGAGGGTGCTGTCTGGGACCAACGGATTGTCATCGTGTTCGCAGTGATTCAGTTGTTCAGTCGTGTCTAGAAGCGGCACGTTGCGCTCGCTTTTTCGGTTCGTTCCTCCGTTCCGTTCCTCGTCGGCGTGGAGTGATGAGTGTGTCTGTGGGTGTTTTTTGCTGCGCGGTCGCCGTCTGCTCCCTGCGTGTTTGGATTTGTAGTTTACTGAAGTCGTGCTGGGATTGCGGGGGAGTGCGGTCGTTTTTTGATGCGGTTGGAGGCTTAAGAGCGCGTCTTATAGCCCGGAAAATACGTTAATCTATGGACTATTTCTTTAATTAAAAGATGAAGTTTAGAAAGTACATTTTTCATTATACAAATATTTTAGATGGGAATATTCCCAAAGTGCCCCAACGCATGTTTAAAATAGAATTAAAGTCTCAAAAATGCAGTATATATGTTCTTTAAACAAAACTGGACATTGTGTGTCACAGATAAAAACTCTCACTGCTTTCCTTTAGTGCAGATGAATACGTAAATCCACATCTTCACTTCAGACAGGGCAGAAAGGAAGCCACAGAAGATTTTATTTACATTACATTACATTTTATTTAGACAGAGCTCCAGAAGCCCTGGGACGGCTCTCTGCGGAGATGCCCATGCGTCTGTCTGCACAGGGCGACTTTCTGTGGCGTGAGAACTAAGAGCCATTTACACTCCGACCTCATCAAATCCATAACACCGACTCTGTGCTGTGACGATGTTTACGGCGGCGTCAGATCCCACTGGGCACTGGAGTTTTCTAAAGCAGTAATCTACGGACTATTTCTTTAATTAAAAGGTGAAGTTTAGAAAGTACATTTTTCATTATACAAATATTTTAGATAGAAATATTTGTAATGCTTATCCCAAAGTGCCCTAAAGTATCACGCAGGTAAATTGGACTCAAATGCAACACAAGTATACAGGCAACAAACTCTTAGTTAATAACGGAACGTGTCCTCTAACAGGTAATGTATAATGGTAACTCAGACTGAAAATATAACAGAGGAATGTATGATATAAAATGTGAACAGAAATATCCTCCAAGACTGGGAAATACACTAGTAAGAAATGAACTGGGAGTAAACTCAGGAACAGGGATAACAAACAGGGAAAAACACAGAAACAGATCAGATACAGGGGTAATACAGAGGTAATACAGAGGTAATACAGAGGTAATACAGGGTACAGGATACAGGGGTTTCAGAAATTGGGGTTCAGGTTTTCAGGAGCTTGAGAGTTCGTCTTTACAGGTGTACAATCTGGCAAGGACTGAGGGAGAAGAGGGAGTATATATAGACTGGGCCTGGGCTGATTACGGAATGAGAGGCAGCTGTAGGGAAAGGAGGGAGGTGACAAAAGGAGAACCGGAATGGACTGACAAACGGAGCTGGACTGGGGAAAACAAACAAAAAGGCAGAACTGTGACATAAAGCATGTTTAAAATAGAATTAAAGTCTCAAAAACGCAGTATATGTGTTCTTTAAATAAAACTGGACATTGTGTGTCACAGATACAAACTCTCACTGCTTTCCTTCAGTGCAGATGAATACGTAAATCCACATCTCCACTTCAGACAGGGCAGAACGGAAGCCACAGAAGAACGTTGACATTTTATTTAGACAGAGCTCCAGAGGCCCTGACACGGCTCTCAGATCAGCTCCCACTGGACACCAAAGTTATCTAGTCTGCGGATTATTTCTTTAATTAAAAGGTGACGTTTAGAAAGAACATTTTTCAGTACGCAGATATTTTTATTAGGAACATTTGTAATACTCTTCCCAAAGTGCCCCAAAGCATGTTTAAAATAGAATTGAAGTCTAAAAAATGAAGTATACGTGTTCTTTAAACAAAACCATTCCTATATACAGTAGACCTGGACATTGTTACGTGTAGTATAGTGAACATTTACATCTTCTTTTTTTTTTTTGGTTGCTTTGACAAGACTGGATTGACATGAGAGAATCCTTTAAGAAGCTTAAAAAAACATCTATTAATATATCAGAGAATTGCCTCGTCGTGCCGAAAGCCCTGTTCCAAATGACCAATAACAGTGGACTTAATAATAAAATAATAATAATGAAATCGCTGCTGTACTGGTAAGAGGTTGAATTAGTGTTATTCTGCCTCTTTATAATATATCTATTTTTAAGTCCATTGGCGTAAGAGTATTTTTGCGTGACACTCTTTTCTAGTCCGTAAACAAAGAAAGTAAGTACTGAGGATTTTTATAAAAGTTGATGTAATTATTGTAATAACGAAGCTTATTTCAAAGATTTCTCCAAATTATAGGTCATTAGGTTCTTCATACATGTGATTTTTCATTTCGTTGTAGGTCAGCTGTCAGTGTAGAGACTTTTGGTCCGACCCGGCTCAGCCTGTTTATCCGGCTCTTGTTTCCGCCGCTGACCATTAGTCCAAACCCTTGAAGAAATAATGTACAGTCAGGATACACTCCCAGACACAATTTAAAGGTGTAACGTTTCATCGCTCTGCCTGGAATGTTCCACTGTATGACATTAAACAGCTCTATTCAGTTACAGGTGCTCAAAAATACCTAGAAAAACAGGCATTCTGACTGTGAGCGGGGTCGTCTTTCCACAGATCTGACCTGTAACTTGACCTGGTTTGGTGTTTAATGGATTGATTGTATTTAATTGACCTCAATGAGCTGTCAGCTATTCTTCCCGGAGACCTATGTAGCATGTTTTTGGGGTTCGTGATCATAAAAAGGTTTAATAACATCTCCAAGCATTTGACAGAACCTCCACCAGAAAAGTTACACAGTGCACCTTTAATTTCTTTACACATGCACAGCAAAAACTGGAGGGTTAAAATATTAGGGTAAAATATTTCAGAGTTGTTTTTAACACAAAAAGTGTTATTTTAACTATTTGAAAGTTAAATGTGTGTTTGAGTCGGGGTTATTCGTCAGAGTTGATTCGACTTCCCTCAGTGTTAATTTGGCTCCTCCCACCACCGCTTCAAACTCCCGCCAGAGAAGTCCAGTTTGAACCAGTTTTGTTCATAATTTCATCTTAAATTAACTCAAATAAAGTGTAAAAATAAAACGTCTCTGTGTGTTGTTTAGTTAAATCAGGATAACTCTTCAAAGTGTTATCTGTTTACTCTCAAAACGTGAATATAACTCTTGATTTTGGGGTTAAACATGAAGTTTGGTCCAGTGTTACTTAATGAACATTTCCAAAAATGTTAAATTAACTCTAGAACAAATGGGACTCATATAAACTCTGAGAAAATGTTAAAAATGATTCTGTGAGAGGCAGTTTAAACACTCCATTTTTTGCTGTGTGGACGACAATCAAATATGTGATGCAAGAAATATACAATTATGTAGCAAAGAAAAACTCATTTTAAATTCAAACCCTTAAAGTAGCCACCGTTTGTTTTGTTGACAGAGCTGCAAACCCTTGACCTTGTCTCTTGATGAAGTCTCCTGAAATGGTTTCACTTCACAGGCCAAGGGTGGCTATTAAAAAAAAATAAAAAAATCTAAAACTATTATTATTACATCCCATACGTGTCAAACAAATTACTGAAACTCTCTTAATAATGATATATATATATTTATATTTTTCTTTTTTTAATTAATTTGTGTTTATTAAATAATTTTTGGGGCAAGCCACATAGTTACGAAACTGCAGTAAAAATACAATAAAAATAAAATGACAATAAAATTACAGTGTAGATCACAGGTGTCAAACATAAGGCCCGGGGGCCAGATCCGGCCCTCCAAGACCTTTAATCTGGCCCTCGGCTGATTTTCTACTAAAATATTTTAATTATATTTTCTATTAAAATGCTGGTCATTTTCTGTGGTGTTATTCATAGCAGCGTCTCCAGCGTCTCTGTACGTGGCCCCTCCCACCAGAGCAGCACAAATGAAGACTTGTCTCTTTCCAAACGCTCTTAAAGGACGATCGTTTTGACTGTTGACCGTGACACCCTCATCAGAAAAATGTCCAACATGAGAAAAGTGGAGCCGAGTGCAGGATTTTCCAAGAAAAACTGACCTATTCCTATTTGCAAACAAGTTCATTTTAAAACATTGCGTTGAATTGCATTTTTTTTTTTTAAGTTTCAGGTTGTTCATAATATTATAATATTTTGTAAAAGAAAGATTTCATCAATTAGAAAAGATTTCTGTAATAGATTTGAATTTCTCTGCACAAATATTTGAACTTATTGTTATTTTTGGGGTTTATATGACATGAGTTTTCTGATCCGGCCCCTTTGGGATCAAAGTTGGTTGGATACGGCCCCCGGACCAAAATGAGTTTGACACCCCTGGTGTAGATGCAGTCATACACATTGTCTCTGCATTTACTATTCATTTTATTTTATTGTATTTTATTTTATTTCTTATTATTATATTTATTATTATTATTATTATTATTATTATTTATTTATTTAATAGGGACAGTGTATATTAATGAACATCTACAACACTGCAGGAAGGCTCATTTCCATCTGTAGTTTCCTGGGCAAATAACGCCACAAATTTAATAGCGAAAAAAAAAAACAAAAACAAAACAAGTGAAAGTTCTAGACTAAAAATGTCCACAAGTCTGGTTTTCATAATATACACTACACCAGGAGTCTCCAACCTGCAGCTCGGGAGTGACCAACAGCTCTCCACCCCCTTCCAAGTAGCTCGCCCAGAGATTTCAGAATTACACCATTATACTGAATAACAGAAAATTGGTTAATTGCATGCCTATTAATATACTACAATTACTATTATTCCTATTAGTACTATATTATACACGTGGCATTTTGAAGCCCAACCTTGTGCATTAATAAATGGACAATGGTTTATTTTTATCGGCATCTAACTGTTCCCAAAGGCTCGCCCGATTTTTTATAATCATCTCAATTTCTTGCGGCCTGTAAAACGTGTAGCTCTCTGGGATTTTTGTTTTGTAAAAGTAGCTCAACAGAGGAAAAAGGTTAGAGATCCCTGGCTGTAAACTCACACACACACACACACACACACACACACACACACACACACACATACAAAAATCCTATAAAAGATCGTCATGCATTTGAAATAGAGCAGGGGTGTCCGAACTTTTTTCATCAAGGGCCACATATCTAAACACAGACGAAACAGAGGGTTGATCGAGGGCTGTAGACTGATGCTCAATACAGTGAATAATAATGAAATATGTGCATGTTTAACACGTTAGAATGAGCCACCAGTCCTTTATTTATGCTAAGATCCTCAAAACCACACACTAAATATTAATTATTGGCTTTATCGAGGTAGATTTAAAAAAAAAAACTTGTAATAAAAAGTAAATTTTTCATTGATGCAAGGTAATTTGGGCCAATTCTCCTGGAAGCCCGAGGGCCAAGAAAAAATTAGTTTGAGGGCCGCAATAGTTTGGACATGCCTGAAATATAGGCTTGAAATGAAGACCATTTGTTTTATTTGTAACCTTGCAGTTATTTGCTCCTTAAGATCAGTGTTGGGAAGGTGACCTTTAAAATGTATTCCCCTACAGATTACAGATTACATACAACAAAATGTTGTTTGTCACGTAATCCATTAAATTACTTAAAGTGAGTGACGTAATCTGAATACTTTGGATTACTTGATTTGCTGTAGAGAAGCAAAGACGAGGATGTCGTTACATAAGATGTTTTGTCTGCTAAAAGAAAATAAAAAGCCCAGACTTTACTTAACCGTATTAAAAATATTATTGATAGTTTAGTCCTGTTAAATCCTGTTAAAACCTGTTAAAACCTGGTTTTAGACCTGGTTTAGAACTAGTTTAGACTTGTTTTTAGTCCTGGTTTAAACTTGCTTTAGTCCTGTTTTAGTCTTGTTTTAGTCCTGGTTTTCCAGACCTGGTTTAGTCCTGTTTTACCTGGTTTAGAGTCCTGGTTTTAGACCTGGTTTTAGTCCTGGTTTAGTCCTGGTTTAGACCTGGTCCTGGTTTTAGACCTGGTTTAGTCTTAGTTTGGACTTGGTTTTAGACCTGGTTTAGACCTGGTTTAGTATCCGGCAATGAGTGGAATTACTGAGAAAAAAAGGAATATAGCCCGAAATGTGAAAACAGTAAAATACCTCTGTGTAATCCATTTATTTCAACAAAGTAACTGTAATCCAATTACCACTCACTGAAACAGTAACTGTAACTGAATACAGTTACTCATTTGTACTCTGATTACGTAACTTCGGTACATGTAATCTGTTACTCCCCAACACTGCTTAAGATACACATCCTTTATTTTATTTTACTTTTCCACTGGGTAATTGTGTTGGCAGCTCTGAGCCAGGAAACTGTTACACGTTTTTTTTTTGGCAATCAAGAGTATAGAGAAAAATCCCGCACACTGTCTTACTTCCAAATAGTCAGATTTATTAGGACAAACGTTTCAGCACTAGGCCTTCATCACGCAAGTCGGTTTGCCTGATTTTTCTGGATTTTTCTCTATGTTCTTGGGCTGCTCCCTCTCCTCCAACGGTGTGTGAAGTTCTCGTTCTTTTACGGCAAATAAGAGTAAAATTTTCAGCAAATGAAAGCTACTATTTGCTCTTATGAATAATGAAGTTTCTTAAGAATATGAGTCATAAAACGATGTGCTTTGTGACTGACGGAGCTCCTGCTGTAATGCTCGATGATATTTATGGGAAAAGATGTAATTGATGTTTCTTGTATTGTTTTGGATATTTTTCTTTCTAACATATTTATCAATTTTTTTTAGTCTGGAGTCAAGAATCAACACAAGGTTTTTAAATTCAGTTACCATTTGTATTTTATCGTTTTGCAAAAGTACATGAAAGCACATACCTATTTTCTTTTTCTTTTCTTCTTTTTTTGTCATATATATTTTATTTATTTATTTATTTATTTTTTTAATAAAGGCCACAAGATGTACAAATATATGAATGCCACATTTAAACCCCCTCCTCCTCATTCCCAAACCCCAATTCGCCCTCCCCACACCCACCCTCAACAGATGCTGGAAAAAATAAAAAATGAATTAATAATAAAAATAATAATAATAATAATAATAAAATAATAATAATAATTATATTATTATATATATTATATAAAATATATAATATTATTATAATATATATTATTATATTATTTTATTATTTTTTAATTAAGAAAAAAATAAGAATAATAAAAACATTTTAAAAATAAATAAATGAATGAAAGAATGAGAGCCTCACACTTTAATTACTAGCGATGGGTGCGTTGGAGGAGACAGGGAGCAGCCCAAGGACACACAGAAAAATCCCGCACACCGTCTTACTTGCAAATTGTGAAATTTATTAGGACAAACCGTGCAACGTTTCAGCACTAGGCCTTCGTCAGGCAAACAGAAAAAATGATAAAATAAAAATACAATAGTAATAGTAATATTAACCAGAAAATAATAATAAAAACAACAATAACAATATTTACATTAATAATGATTTTCTTTTTTAATAAGATTTTGAAAAACTGTCTTATTTGTAAATAATCCTACATTTTAAAGAAGAAACGCACATGGAAAGGTGTGTCCAAACCTTTGACAGTAGCGTATGAGGTAATGACTCAAGGTGGATATGGAAACAAATTAGAAGTCAGTGTGAAAAAATGTGTTGATGACGACAGCTTCTCATTTATATGGTAATTTCATTTCAAGTCCAGACCTGCTGCGTTTATTTTGGAAAGCAGCGTCCAATTCAACACATAATTTTGGAATTCGTCATTTGTAAAAACTATTGGTAATGGATTGATGACGTATTACAAAAGCCTCATAACTAAAACTAGGTCATGCAAAACACAAATAAAGTATAGCCCAACAGTACATGTATTACCACTGAAATTATTATTATTATTTTTTTTTTTACTTTTGTTGTCCTATTTTTTGTGTATTTTTAGTACTTTTGTGTGTTTGAGGGGAAGGGGTTGGTTAAAGGGGTGGAACCTCTGTTATTTGAGGCATTTTCATCTTATTTTCACACTGTTGCTGTTGCATTGTTTGATATTATATTGTATTATCTCGAACAAAAACGAAAGTATGATGGGGAATGAAATTGTGTTGAAAGTCCCTCTTAAAATAACACAGCCAGCAATTTGAAACATGCGGAAACACGTTGCTTCAGCTGTTATTTATCTGTCATTGGCGCAATTATTTTGTCCACACTTTTACTCTTGGCCAAAATTGAAGAATGCTTCATTAGCTTCGTCATAGATGTCATTTTGTTTTTTCTTCGTAGGTCAGATGTCAGTGTAGAGATTTTTGGTGTGACCCGGCTCAGCCTGTTTATCCAGCTGTAGTTTCCACTGCTGACCATTAGCAGTAAAATGTATTCCCCTACAGATTACAGATTATATACACCAAAATGTAGTTTGTAACGGAATCCATTAAATTACATAAATTAAGTAACGTAATCTGAATACTTTGGATTACTTGATTTGCTGTAGAGAAGCAAAGACGAGGAAATCATAAAATAAGATGTTTCGTCTGCTAAAAGAAAATAAAAAAGCCCAGACTTTACTGAACCAAATTAAAAATATTATTGATAGAAGACGAGACATGGTCCACACAGCAGGATTTAGTCCTGTTTAGTCCTGGTTTAGACCTGGTTTAGACCCGGTTTAGACCTGGTTTAGTCCTGGTTCAGACCTGGTTTAGACCCAGTTTAGACCTGGTTTAGTCCTGGTTGAGACCTGGTTCAGACCTGGTTTAGACCTGGTTAGACCTGGTTTAGACCTGGTTTTAGACCTGGTTTAACCTGGTTTAGTCCTGGTTTAGACCTGGTTTAGACCTGGTTTATCCTGGTTTAGACCTGGTTTAGACCTGGTTTCAGACCTGGTTAGTCCTGGTTTAGTCCTGGTCCTTTAGTCCTGTTTAGTCCTGGTTTAGACCTGGTTAGACCCAGTTTAGACCTGGTTCAGACCTGGTTTAGACCTGGTTCAGACCTGGTTTAGACCTGGTTTAGACCTGGTTTAGACCTGGTTCAGACCTGGTTTAGACCTGGTTTAGACCTGGTTTAGACCTGGTTTAGACCTGGTTCAGACCTGGTTTAGACCTGGTTCAGACCTGGTTTAAATCCTGGTTTAGTCCTGGTTTAGACCCGGTTTAGACCTGGTTTAGTCCTGGTTTAGACCTGGTTCAGACCTGGTTCAGACCTGGTTTAAATCCTGGTTTAGTCCTGGTTTAGACCTGGTTCAGACCTGGTTTAGTCCTGGTTTAACCCGGTTTAGACCTGGTTTAGTCCTGGTTTACCTGGTTCAGACCTGGTTCAGACCTGGTTTAAATTCTGGTTAGTCCTGGTTCAGACCTGGTTCAGACCTGGTTCAGACCTGGTTTAGTCCTGGTTTTAGTCGTGGTTTAACCCAAAATGTGGAAACAGGAAAATCCCTCTGTGTAATCCATTTATTCCAACAAAGTAACTGTAATCCAATCCCCACTCACTGAAACAGTAACTGTAACTGAATACAGTTACTCAGAATTTGTACTCTGATTACGTAACTCTGGTAAATGTAATCTGTTACTCCCCAACACTGTCCATGAGTCCAAAACCTTGAAGAAATAATACACAGTCAGTATACACTCCAGGCCTCATTTTTTTTCTCTTAAAGGTGCATTATGTAACTTTTTGGTTGCGGGTCCGTCACCTTCTTGTTTTTATGGATGTGTCATTGCTTTGCCTGGAATATTCCGCAGTGTGACATTAAACAGCTCTGCCTTACATGTATTAAATTACAGGTTTTATTTATAGCTCAAAAATACTTACATAAAACAGGCATTCTGACTGTGAGAGTGGCTGCCTCTCCACAGATCTGACCTGTAACTTGGCCTGGTTTGGTGTTCATGCTCATAAAAAGGAACAGTCTTATTGAAAATGTGAGACAGGCCTCTACTTTGATTCTGTTTAAATCCAGGCTCACACTTCTGTTTAGCTGCATATGACTGAAAAGTTTTCATTCCGCACTTCTCTCTAACTTATGTAATTAATGTGTGTCTCTCTGTTTTCATTTTAAGCTTTAACTTTGTGATGATTGTTTATGTTTTGATTTGTTTGCGTTGTGATTTTAAAGATTTTCTTTTTCTGTTAAGGACTTTGAATTACTTTGTGTACGAATTGTGCTATGTAAATAAACTTGCCTTGCCTTGCCTTAATACCATCCTGTGAAACATTCCAGACAAAGCCATAACAAGCATTTGACAGACAGACCCTCCAGCAGAAAAGTTACACAGTGCACCTTTAATTAATTTACCCATGGAAGACAATCAAATATGTGATGATATATACAATTATGTAGCAAAGAAAAACTCATTTTAAATTCAAACTCTCAAAGTAGCCACCATTTGTTTTGTTGACAAACCCTTGACTTTTTATCTTAATGAAGTTTCCTGAAATAGTTTTACTTCACAAGCCAATAGTGGCTATTTTTAAAAAATCTAAAACTATTATTATTACATTCCATATGTTTCATGCAAATTGCTGAAACTGTCCAAACTTGATAAATGATGTTTGTTAAGGATGTGACAGTCATAAGCCGATGTGCTTTGTGACTGAGGCAGCTCCCTTCTGTCGTGCACTGTGAGGTTTACAGGGAAAGGTCAGAGGCAGCAGCCTGCCCCCAAGCAGGTCGTGTCAGATTAGTTTGAAGTCAATTATTTTTCTTTGTATTCTTTTGGATATTTTCTTAAAATGTTCTTAAAACTTTAGTTTGGGGTCAAGAATCAACACAAGATATTTAAATTGATGTAAATAAATTGTTTAAATGTTTAAAAGATATTTAAACCAGATGTATTTTATCGCATAGCAAAAGTACATAAAAGCACATCGCAACTGTTTTATATAAGATATAGAACGGACTTTTTTGTAAATAATCCTGGGAAATAAAGAAGAAACTGACATGAGTGTGTCCAAAGTTGACAGGTAGTGTATGAGGTAATGACTAAAGGTGGAAATAGCATATATCCACCCGTGGTGTAATCATTTTGTCCTGCCCTTTGTTCTTGGCCAAAACTAAAAAGGGGGGGAGTGGTCCAATCATAACCACGCCATGTTCATGATTCATGATGAAACTACTCCGACAGGTTTTGCCTTTCTCCAAACTACGAGGTGCAAAGAGTGCAAAGGCAGGAGGTGCTAGAAATGTGAACTTCATATCAATATTTGACATGTATTTGCACAATTATAGGCCCCACTTTTCTTCATGGTGGACCAGAACAAATGGATCCGTTGGTTCTGAACTTATATAACATACTTTAAGGCTTGGCAAAAGGAGAAATTCAGTTTGTCAACTGGACAAATAGATCTGAAGAAGCATCTTGGATGAGCTGTGAAACGTATTCAACCAAATAAACTTCTGTCCAGTTGACAAATTGAATTTCTCCATTTGCCATAAATTCTACCTGGGCGACTGAGGGACTGTACAAATACTCTGAAGCTGTTATGCAATGATAACAATATAGTTAATGACTTGCTCACATTTTAATTACAGAACCCCTCCCTGTCATTATTTTTAATATAGTATTGTTTGTTTGTTTGTAATTAACTGCACAGCAACACCCGCATAAGACCTGATGTCCATTCAAGTCTTTTAGCCGCCTGGCTGATCATGTTCTAATCACTGTCAACGCCTGTTTGACACATTCCTCCACCTCTCATTATTTCCCTGATGAAAAGCAGTCTTGACCAATGTATTTTAAGTAATTACAGAATTATCTCTAATTGGCCATTTCTTGAAAAAGAACATTCCAGTCACGTTTAAGAGATAATCATAATAATAGTATGAGGTGTGCCCATCTTAACCTGCATAATCCGGCATATGGCTATAGTAGGGGGTGAGCCGTATGCTGGACTCAGCTTCATTGTTGCCTGTAGGATCATAGATTTAAATTGGAGCCTTTGTCCCATTTATTTAGCCTATGTTACTCTCACAAATTATATATATATATATATATATATATATATATATATATATATATATATATATATATATATATATATATATATATATATATAATATATATATATATATATATATATATATATATATAATATATATTACATTTGTTGTTTATTTTTACATTTACATACATTTTACATTTGTCATTTGTTTTCAAGTGTTGTTGTTTTTTTTTTGTTTTTTTTTTTTTTTTTTACTTCAGGTGTGTACACATTTTGTTTAAATGATAAACAGGGTAATCAAAAACGTGCCTTATTTATCAGATAAATGGAAATCTGTTTAATCTACAAGTGCCAGAACTGTGTCCGGCTGAACACATCAGTGTTTTGATTTGTTTTCCAAGGTCAGGCAACAGCAGCAGAGGTGAAACTGAAGTGAATCAGAAATATTAAAGGACTATGTGACATTTTATTTTAAATGACTGGACTGGACTGAACAATATTTAACTGAACTGAATTGTTGACTTTTCCTCAAAGGAGTAAAGTGGGAAATGAACTTGAATATTTAAGCGTAAAACAAAACTCAATTATGAGAGCCACTTATTAAGTGAATAAATATTAACTTATCTCAAACTGAAACTGTCTCTTCATCAATGAAGAATGCAAACCTGTGTGCTTTACTGTTTCATTATTTCATTTCATTTTCATTTTTATTTTCTGGGCTATGCCCGGTGGCATTGTTAGATTATTTTTGTTTATTTGATTTATCATTATATTTAGTTGTCACACACAGCACCGACACAGACTTGGTCAGAGTGGTCAGTGATCTCAAAATAAACAGAGACAATGTAAATGTTCACATTTTTACACAGCGCTTTTCTACCTTCAAGGCGCTTAAAGAGTTTTAAAAAGAATATTAAAGAAGCACTCACCCATTCACACACACACATTCATACACCAGTGTACACACACTCTGGGGCCAGGGGGTTAAGTGTCTTATTTGTCTTGTTTTATGTTTTAGACTTTAAAATCCTTTTAAAATCCTTCAAAAATCCTTTTAAAATACTTTTAAAATACTTTTAAAATACTTTTAAAATACAATCAGCTGCTTAGCTGGATGAGAACTATGTGGAAACAAGCTTTAACAAATTCCTTTTTCTCTTGTCTTTAATGGTGTAATAATATCTATATTTATAGTAAATGGTCATATTTTTATATAGTGTTCTTCCACATTCAAGGCACTCAAAGTGTTTTACAACAAGGAACCATTCACCCATTCACACACGCACACAAACACACACACACGCGCGCACACACACCAGTGTACGCAGACACTGGGGGCGAGGTAGGTGAAGTGTCTCGCCCAAGGACACAACAGCAGCATTCATCTGTGGGAGCTGGAATTACACCAGCCAACCTGTGGGTCAGTGGATCTGACCGGTCACCAGTGATGTTTATGTCGAGAGCGGGATTTGAACCGGCAACCGGAACAGCGGACAAACATTCTGACCAACAGAGTTACTGTCGACCATTTTATTCCCATCTTTGGAAATTGTTTTGTTTATAAAATGTGCTCTGTGAATTTGTGTTTGGCTTTGAATTTTGAGCTAGCTTTTGTCCTTGACTGGTCAAAACTGGAATGTTGTCAGCGGTCCAAACACAATAATGTTCTCCAAATGGACAATGGACAGTTTAAATCTAATTATTATGTTGTTTGAGAAGACAGACTGGTTTACATCTCTTACATGGTATCAAGAGAACAAAACAATGAGGTTCCAAGAATGTTACTTCAATATTAGAGAATACTAAGTAAAATGTAAAATATTTGACATATATTGAAGAAATTACAGGCTTCACTTCTTTTCATGGTGGACCAGAACAAATGGATCAAGTGGGATCTTTTTTGGCATACTTTAAGGCTGTTACATAAGGCTTAGCTGTTTTGGCAGTGACTCTAACATTTTAATTACAGAACTCCTCCCTAATAATTCAATTATGACCTAATAACGCTTTAAAATATAATTACTAAATTAACTATTTGTGTAAAATAAATCCAACATTCACAGCGAGGATAAACGCCGCTCCTCAGCATCTCATTGCTAAAGCACGTAAGATATCGCAGCATTATAGAATTTTAAAGGTGTGTGTAAGTTTTCTGGTCGAGGGTCTGCCACATCCGTCGATACCACCTCCATGGAGATGGTATCGCAAATTCTGGATGGTACTCAGGTGGCAGTTCTACGCCAGATTTGTGGAGAGGCAAGTTAGATGATGGTAGCACCCAATGGAAAAGTTACATAGTGCACCTTTAAGTAAGAAAGAATATATATAACAAAAGCTATGATATTGGAAGAAATGAAAGAAAAAAGGGCTCCATCACTTTGAACCTATTGAATCATTACCACAAACAACGGTACAATAAGAATGGGAAACTGAGTAACATAATTACTGTATAATTATATATGTGGGTGCCGCTGCTTTTTGTTTGTAATCCTGCGCGTCATTCCTTAGTCATCCCTCATACCAGATTTACTATATAAAGGCTTCACCAACAGTCATGGTCACTCAGTGTATACAGACTAATAACGTAACAGGATTTTGTCACTTCAGATGGCGGTACTTTGGGTTCGTATCCTCTTCCTCAGTTTTACCTTTGGACTTTTGGCTGGAGCTGTAAGTACAACACTGTTTTAATATAACAATATACTTCATGTCTTCTTTATAGTCTCCAATATACAACAATGTTAAGGATTTTAATTTCTATATTTGTTTTTCAGAGCATTACCCTTAAAGACAAATCCCCTGTTTTGCCAGAAAATAGAGGAGAAAAACCTACCACGGTTACAACAAGGATTACAACAGAAGCTACCACCCCAAAGGGCACGTTTAAAAATGATACCACAAAGAGTACAACTGAACATGCTGACATCACAAAGAACACCGGGAGAACAAAGAAATCTACATCCACCAAAACAAGCAGCTCTGAAAATGATCCAAACATAGAGAGTTCATCAAAAGAATTTACGACCACCACTAGAAAGAACGCCGGGAGACCAGAGAAACCTCCTTCCACCAAAGGGAGCAGCTTTGAATCGGATAACACAGAGAGCTCATCAGACGAATTTACGACCACCCCAAAGAGCATCGCTGTAACTGACAACACCAACAAAAACAACAATGGGAGACCAGAGAAACCTACCTCCAACAAAGACAGCAGCTTTAAATCTGATGGCACAGAGAGCTCTTCAGACGAATTTACGACCACCCCAAAGAGCATCAATGTAACTGATAACACCAAGGGAAAGAACACCGGGAGACCAGAGAAACCTCCTTCCACCAAAGGGAGCAGCTTTGAATCGGATAACACAGAGAGCTCATCAGACGAATTTACGACCACCCCAAAGAGCATCGCTGTAACTGATAACACCAACAAAAACAACAATGGGAGACCAGAGAAACCTACCTCCAACAAAGACAGCAGCTTTAAATCTGATGGGACAGAGAGCTCATCAGACGAATTTACAACCACCCCAAAAAGCATCGCTGTAACTGACAACACCAACAAAAACAACAATGGGAGACCAGAGAAACCTACTTCCAACAAAGACAGCAGCTTTAAATCCGAAAGCACAGACAGCTCATCAAACGAATTTACGACCACCCCAAAGAGCATCGCTGTAACTGATAACACCAACGGAAAGAACACCGGGAGACCAGAGAAACCTACTTCCAACAAAGACAGTAGCTTTAAATCTGATGGCACAGAGAGCTCATCAAACGAATTTACGACCACCCAAAAGAGCATCGCTGTAACTGATAACACCAACAAAAACAACAATGGGAGACCAGAGAAACCTACTTCCAACAAAGACAGCAGCTTTAAATCCGAAAGCACAGAGAGCTCATCAAACGAATTTACGACCACCCCAAAGAGCATCGCTGTAACTGATAACACCAACAAAAACAACAATGGGAGACCAGAGAAACCTACTTCCAACAAAGACAGCAGCTTTAAATCCGAAAGCACAGAGAGCTCATCAAACGAACATACGACCACCTCAAAGAGCATCGCTGTAACTGATAACACCAACAAAAACAACAATGGGAGACCAGAGAAACCTACTTCCAACAAAGACAGCAGCTTTAAATCCGAAAGCACAGAGAGCTCATCAAACGAATTTACGACCACCCCAAAGAGCATCGCTGTAACTGATAACACCAAGGGAAAGAACACCGGGAGACCAGAGAAACCTACTTCCAACAAAGACAGTAGCTTTAAATCCGATAGCACGGAGAGCTCATCAAACGAATTTAAGACCACCCCAAAGAGCATCGCTGTAACTGATAACACCAACGGAAAGAACACCGGGAGACCAGAGAAACCTACTTCCAACAAAGACAGTAGCTTTAAATCCGATAGCACGGAGAGCTCATCAAACGAATTTACGACCACCCCAAAGAGCATCGCTGTAACTGATAACACCAACAAAAACAACAATGGGAGACCAGAGAAACCTACTTCCAACAAAGACAGCAGCTTTAAATCCGATAGCACGGAGAGCTTCATCAAACGAATTTACGACCACCCCAAAGAGCATCGCTGTAACTGATAACACCAACAAAAACAACAATGGGAGACCAGAGAAACCTACTTCCAACAAAGACAGCAGCTTTAAATCCGATAGCACGGAGAGCTCATCAAACGAATTTACGACCACCCCAAAGAGCATCGCTGTAACTGATAACACCAACAAAAACAACAATGGGAGACCAGAGAAACCTACTTCCAACAAAGACAGCAGCTTTAAATCCGAAAGCACAGAGAGCTCATCAAACGAATATACGACCACCTCAAAGAGCATCGCTGTAACTGATAACACCAACAAAAACAACAATGGGAGACCAGAGAAACCTACCTCCAACAAAGACAGCAGCTTTAAATCCGAAAGCACAGAGAGCTCATCAAACGAATATACGACCACCTCAAAGAGCATCGCTGTAACTGATAACACCAACAAAAACAACAATGGGAGACCAGAGAAACCTACTTCCAACAAAGACAGCAGCTTTAAATCCGATAGCACGGAGAGCTCATCAAACGAATTTACGACCACCCCAAAGAGCATCGCTGTAACTGATAACACCAACGGAAAAACAACAATGGGAGACCAGAGAAACCTACTTCCAACAAAGACAGCAGCTTTAAATCCGATAGCACGGAGAGCTCATCAAACGAATTTACGACCACCCCAAAGAGCATCGCTGTAACTGATAACACCAACAAAAACAACAATGGGAGACCAGAGAAACCTACTTCCAACAAAGACAGCAGCTTTAAATCCGATAGCACGGAGAGCTCATCAAACGAATTTACGACCACCCCAAAGAGCATCGCTGTAACTGATAACACCAACGGAAAAACAACAATGGGAGACCAGAGAAACCTACTTCCAACAAAGACAGCAGCTTTAAATCCGAAAGCACAGAGAGCTCATCAAACGAATTTACGACCACCCCAAAGAGCATCGCTGTAACTGATAACACCAACGGAAAGAACACCGGGAGACCAGAGAAACCTACTTCCAACAAAGACAGCAGCTTTAAATCCGAAAGCACAGAGAGCTCATCAAACGAATTTACGACCACCCCAAAGAGCATCGCTGTAACTGATAACACCAACGGAAAGAACCCGGGGAGACCAGAGAAACCTACTTCCAACAAAGGACAGCAGCTTTAAATCCGATAGCACGGAGAGCTCATCAAACGAATTTACGACCACCCCAAAGAGCAACGCTGTAACTGATAACACCAACGGAAAGAACACCGGGAGACCAGAGAAACCTACTTCTAACAAAGACAGCAGCTTTAAATCTGATAGCACAGAGAGCTCTTCAGACGAATTTACGACCACCCCAAAGAGCATCTCTGTAACTGAAACCACCACCAGAAAGAACACAAAGAGAACAGAGAAACCTACTTCCACCAAAGGGAGCAGCTCAGATTCTAATAGCATGGAGAGCACCTTTGTAACTGATACTACAACTACAACAAAAGCTACAGCCACCCCAACAAGCACCTTTGAAACCGATACCACAAAGAGTTCAACAAAACATACTCACACCACAAAGGAGAAAGGGAGAACACACAAACCTACTCCCAACAAAGGAAGCAGCTCTGAATCTGATAGCATGGAGACCACCTTGGTAACTGATACCACGACTACCACAAAAGGTACTACCACCCCAAAAAGCACCTTGGTAACTAATCCCACAATGACAACGAAATCTACTACCACCTCAAAGAGCACCTCTGTAACTGATACCACAAAGAGTACAACAAAATACACTCAGTCTACAAAGACAACTGAGAAAACACCCAAACCTACTTCAAGGAAAGCAAGCACCTCTGAATCTGAAGGTATGGAGAGCTCATCAGACGAATTTACTACCACCCCAAAGAGCATCTCTGTAACTGAAACCACAACCAGAAAGAACACCAAGAGAACAGAGAAACCTACTTCCACCAAAGGGAGCAGCTCAGATTCTAACAGTATGGAGAGCACCTTTGTAACTGATACTACGACTACAACAAAACAAACTCACACCACAAAGGACAAAGGGAGAACACCCAAACCTACTCCCAACAAAGGGGGCGGCTCTGAATCTGATAGCATGGAGAGCACGTTGGTAACCTATACCACGACTACAACAGAAGCTACTACCACCCAACGAGCACCTTTGTAACTGACACCACCACAGCGAGTACAGCAGAAGAATCTATTACGACCCAAACAAGCAACTTTGAAACGGATACCACAAGAAGTACAACAAAACAAACTCACACCACAAAGGACAAAGGGAGAACACACAAACCTACTCCCAACAAAGGGGGCGGCTCTGAATCTGACAGCACGGAGAGCACGTTGGTAACGTATACCACGACTACAACAGAAGCTACTACCACCCCAACGAGCACCTTTGAATCTGATACCACAAAGACTTCAACAAAAAATACTCACACCACAAAGGACAAAGGGAGAACACACAAACCTACTCCCAACAAAGGGGGCGGCTCTGAATCTGACAGCATGGAGAGCACCTTGGTAACCTATACCAC